>NC_056725.1:1287760178-1287779413 GCF_019279795.1 Protopterus annectens
TTTTGGCGGTACTAGGCTATCTGCCAAATTTATAAGCCAGTAGATTAGTTTCCTGTGCACTCTGTCCAGTAGAGCCACTGAAGTGATCCCCTGAGAATAAACTTTCTGTTTCCCATCTACTCGTCCAAGGTTTCTTTTGAAGACTGTGCAACCCTGATGAGAGCTCTTACCTAATGTAAGATTGGGATCTTGTTCCAAGAAGCATGGGAAGTCTCTGGGACAGGAATCTATCCCTCCAACATGTCCTATTTATTATTGTGGTGAGGTTAAGATCCCTAGAGCGTGTGGCTCGAGGGGATAAGGTTTTCTTTAAGTGGAGCATGTCCATCAATTCTGGGTTGGACATGGCCTTGTATGTCAGGCAGAGATCACCTCTGAGTGCGAAATTGGTATGCAATTGAGGTACAACTGGAGTGTCACTTCAGTTGCGCTGCATAGGGCATCTGTTGGAGGCTATTGATCCTCTTGGTGAGGTACTTCTGTGGTCTTTCCAGCTGTTGCAGGTGTCTTGTAAGGTACATCCCTGACTCAAAGAAGTCGAACAAGTTGAGCAGCCATGATCTACCCTTTGCAAAACCAAACTGTGTGGGATCCAGAGTTTGGAGATTTCTTACAGCTTTGTTTATTAGGTCCTTGATGATGCATTCCATAGCTTTGCATATCAGACTTGTCAGGCTAATGGGGCCATAGTTCCCAGTGTCTGTAGTTACTCCTCCTTTACGGAGAGGGATGACTATAGCAGTGCACCATTCGGTAGGGACAAAGCCTGAGGTGATGCTGTGATTGAAGAGAGCACACGGATGAGATGCCAGTTCACTTTGTAGTTTATGTAAAACACAGCCAGGGATATTGTCAGGTCCCATGAAAGCTGTATTCTTGGCCTTGAACAGTGCTGTTTTAACTTGTGCAGCAGTACTACTGGGTGCCTGGCAATCTACTGGTATTGTGACTGGCCCTTTGTGGGGGGAGGGGTAAAGTTGGCACTGAATCTGTCGGCCAGTATATTGGCAATATTTGTTGGCTCGCTATTGTGCAGTAGCTCAGAGCAAATCTGGGTATTGCAGTGGAGATTCTTTACATAACTATTGAAGGCCTTGTGGTTGTCTTTACTATCTGCTGCAACTCTGTTTTCATAGCTAGCTTTAGGGGATTTGATGAGGGATATCAACATTTTGTTGAGGCTGATAAGGGAGTTTTTCCAGTCTTAGGATTTCACCATAATCTGCATCAATTTCCTCCTTCTGTTGTAGAGTTTGTTTATGTCAGGGGAGCACCAGATGGGCTTCCTTATTTTGGAGGAGAGCATCTTGGTTCTACTGGGTATGCCGAGATCCATCATGCATTTGTGTACGTATTCGTACAGTGCATTGGTGTATTATTCGGTGGTCATAAAACTATTCTCCATTTGCATGGGTGCCGTGAAGTTAGCCACCTCTGTTCTTAGGAGCCCAAATGTAGCTTTGGAGATGTTTTTCATGGTGTTTACCTTTGGTGGTGGGGGGGCTGTGGATTTCCAAGGTGATCAGACTGTGGTCGGATCTAACCAGGGAGGAGTTGAAAACTGGTGTACAGCAACAGTTGTCCATGTTAGTAATGACCAGGTCAAGGATGTTGCTACCTCTAGTGGGGGAGTAAGAACAGGCTGGTTCAGGGGCACTAGATTAATGAATTCCAGGAAAACATTGGGCAAGTGCACTGGTACATAAGTAGTTTTCCCAGTTAATGGATAGATAGTTCAAGTCACCCAGTATAATATTGTTAGGTTGGACCCTAATATTCTCCAGGGTGCTTAGGAACATGGACTGAGTGTCTTGGGAAATGGTTGGGGATCTATAACAGGCTACAACCTGAATCGCTGGCTTACACAGTGTTAGCTGCACCTGAAGTATCTCTGATGCATTATGTTGGGCTACCAGTCTGAAGGCGTGCGCATCCTTTATGAATATGGAAACACTATCACCTTTGGAGCTTCAGTCCAAGTTCTGGGGCCGAAATGTGTGGAAAGAGTTATAGCCTGGTAGTGCAGGGGTGCTTTCTGCTGCCTTGAACCAGGTCTCTGTTACGGCACAAATGTCGATGTTCTCCATTTTAAGGAGTGCTTTGAGCGAGTGCATTTTCAGATTTAGACTTCTAGCATTGAGCAGCATGACCCTCAGATTGCATTTGTTTGTAGCTGTTATGGTGGTTATTTGGTCTTTGGAACACTGCCTAAAAAAGGCACTGTAGGGGTGGCAAGAGCCTTGCCCAGTATCCAGAAGCCCAGGGGTGGCAGATGCAGGCCATCCTTGGCAAAGCATCAAGCTCTGTCAATCATGCCATCCAAGGCAGATAGATACTGGATCCCTTTAGAATGACACCAGAAACTTAGCCAATTGTTGAAATCAATCATTTTCTGCTTGTACCGTGGTATCATTCTGGGTGATGGTAGGATGCTGCTCAGGGCTTGGGTCGTACCCACCTGGTCTACATAATCCAAGAGCTCCTCCATGTCTCTCTTTTATGTAGTCCAGGGAGTGTAAATGCTCCAGGTCATTCACACCCATGCTACGGCCAAATGACAAGTCATATTTGTACCTGTTGTTGAAGGACCTGAGTGCATGCGTTATGTGGTGGATCCTGGCACTGGACAGGCAGTTGACAGTTACTTTCTCCTTATTCAACCTAGTGAGTGGGACATCAGTGTGTCTCACTATCGAGTCACCTATGACTAGTGTGCTTGGCATGCTGTTTTGCCTTGGCACACTGTTTAGGAGAGTTATGTGTCTCATGATTAGTGTTGTGTTGTAGTGGTCAAGTGTGTTTCTACCTTGGAGGTCTCTGCTGTTTGGGTAGATTTTTATTGAGAGCCTCCATGAAGGTGGGTGTGTGGTTTGTGTTTTTATGTGAAGGCAGTGCTGGTGTGTATTCTGGAGGGCTATGTGTTCCATGAGGTGTGGTGCAAATGTTGACCTTCTCCTCTTGATCAGCTATTCCAGTCTTGGCTGGAAACTGCATGGCTTCCAGTTTGGATATATAAGTGCATCTCTCACAAGTCTGAGTGTTCGGAGATAAGAGAAGAGGGTTGTCGGTGTACATGAGGTAGTTGCTACATTGCCTCATAATGTCCAAGTTCACCTGGTTATTAGGAGAAACCACAGGGAACTGACCTTTAGACATGCCTGGATGGGTCGGCATTAATAATAAGTACTGGAGCTGTTTCCTTGTAGAATGTTTAGTGCTGGTAGCACTTTGTGTGCTACAATAATCAAGCTAGCAACGAAGTTTGTGGTATGTATTAAGTGCTAGACTAATAAGCTACCAAAAGTGCAGGAGAGGAGAGAACTAGCAGATCTAAAGGAAAATTTGAAGAGCAGGCTTTGGCACCTCTCAGAAGCTTACATACAGTCCTGGATACAGCAAATCTGTACCTGGACTAAGACTTAATTACAGAAAGGATGGAAAAAGAGGTGCAAATGTGGGCTTTTAGACCAGAAAGTTGAAGGAGATGGAAAAAACTGCCCAAACGGCCAATTAACTACAAATTCTGGGCCAAAAACACTCCTCTTGTGGTAGATAGGCTTTACCTAGTGCTTACCACTCCCACTGTTAAGCTAGAGAAGGCTTCCACTCTCAACACAGAAAGTCTTGGGGGAGCTCAGAAGCACACTTCAGTCCTGGATACAGCAAATCTGTATCTTGGACTAGACTAGTTACAGGAAAGGCGGAAAAAGTGGAAAGCATTGGGCTTTTTAGACCAGAAGGTTGAAGGAGATGGGAAAAAAACTGCCCAAATAAGCAGTGCTTAACTACAATTTCTGGACAGAGCCTGCTCCTCTTGTGGTAAATATGAGCTACCTGGTGCTTACCACTCCAAATGACAAGCTAGAAAGCTTCCCTCCAACACAGAGAGGCTTGGGGGGCTCAGAAGCTTACAAACAGTCCTAGATAAGGCAAATCTGTATCTGGACTAGAATAGTTATAGGAAAGGTGGAAACAAGCACAAATGGGGCTTTTTAAACCCAGAAAAAGATGAACAAGATGGGGAATAAGTGCTCAAACTAGCGAATAAACTACAATTTCTGTTTCGAGGAAACCACTCATCTTAGTCATGAATGGGCTTCACCTGGTGCTTACCACTCTTTTACTGATATGCTAGAAGGCTTCCTGCTCAAATACAGAAATGCTTGGGGGCTCAGAAGCTTACAAACAGACCTGGAGGAGATATTTCTTTTTCCCTAACATGTACTTTTTGTAACATATCCTGATGAATTAGTTTGGCACAATGTTCTTCTTGAGGATGTTGTTACGTAGAACAATATCCACTCAATACATCATCTGAAACAAAATAAACAGGAAATGACATTTAAAATTGGTAAACAATACGTCAATTAAGTTGACATATCTATAGAAAATGTTATAAATATAAGTTCTACGAGCCTACATAAAACTTAGAAGGGGCGTTAATGAATAAGAAACAAATATTGGAAAGCGATGTTTAACCGATCTTAAAATGAAACAAAATAACTACAAGCTTGAAGAAAACTTACAGAATGAAGATAGTTCATTTTAAATATTGCTATACAGATCACTTGCAGGAATAAATAATCATTCAGGTATTTTATGAATTGTTGCATTAATTATGTCTTTAACTGTTTATTGTAGGAGGTGGCATTTGGCTTGCAAATATAATAGTAATACACTGCTATCAAAAGAAAGATGTTCATAATTTCTCACACTAGCAGTTCAGAAACATCAATTAAAATGCATGGTGCATTCCTCTCACAAACTACTAGAAAATAAGCTCTTTTATATAATTGTAACTCATAATATTGTTCAGTTATTAATGAAGAAAAAATAAATCTTATTAAATACAGAGTAGCTATACTATTTAAAATCTTAATTATTTCTGCTCTGCAAAATAACTGGCCATCAATGGTAAATGTAAACTGAATGAGTGGACACTGTACAAATGGTCTGGACTGTGGATATGCAGATTTGTTCTTCCATTATATATCACACTGGTGAGACCTCATCTGGAATATTGATTTCAGTCCTGAAGCCTGTATTTTGGAGAGGAACATTAAGTTGGGTGATAGTAAAATAGCATCTGAACTGGAAATTCATACCCACCCTCACACACAGAGACACACACACACACACACACACACACACACACACACACACACACACACACACACACACACAAACAAACAAACACATGTACAACTGAAGAAGAACAGGAGTGATGAGGCATATGGTACATCAAGAATTAATCCATTCACAAAGAAGGTGAGAGGTAGACTGTACAGTTAGAGGGGGTAATGGTATACAAATCTACAGAATGATGTAAGGACATTCAGAACACAGAAAAAGAAAAGAATAAAAAATGCAAGTACACTGTAATGTCTGCAGAGTTTGGCTCAACTGATGAATCCAATGCCTTTCTTTACTCATAAGTAGTATTTAAGTCTGTTTACAAATACTGCAGTGCAAGAACCATCCTACTTTAATTAGACTTCTGGATTCTATTTATTTTATTTAGTTTAAGGAAGTGGGTCTGGAGCACATGGGCATAATTCCAGCCTTGACCTGGTTATCTAAACATGAACATAAACCAAACAGAAATAACTAAAGGTAAGAAAATGAAGGAAGAAAAGCTGGAGGGCAGGATGCATTCCCCTTAAATTTCTACAAATGGGGAGTGAAGAAAATAAGGAAGACTCTTAGTGAAGTCTTCCAAAGCTAACTATGAATACAAATTAGCTTCTCTAACTAAGGATAACCACAAGGTGTTTTTTAGTTGCATCCATAACCACAAAGGTAAGGCCCAGATTTGTACTGAGGATATAGCAAATCTGCTGGCTGACAGATTCAGTGAAAACTTCACTCACTTGTCCCCGCCACATATATCCCAAAGCATCCCTAACACTTGTCCCCCACCTAGTATCTGCGAGGAGCAACTGTTAAATGCCCTCTTCAAGGCCAAAAACACAGCCTCTATGGGACTTGACAACATTGCGGGCTGTATTCTACATGGGTTAAAACAGGAATTAGCATCACCACTGAACACTCTTTCAATCACAGCCTACGTACTGGCTTCTTCCCAGCAGAATGCAAAACAGCTACTATCATCCCTTTGCACAAAAGGGGTGTATCCGTGAACACCAAGAACTACAGACCCATTACCTGACCAGCCTTATCTGCAAGGCCATGAAATTAATCATTATGGACCTTATTAATAAAGATATAAGAAATCTCCAAACACTCAACCCCATCCAGTTTGTCTTTGTCAAGGGGAGATCATGCATGTTAAACTTGGTGGACTTCTCCAAGACAGTCACCAAATCCTTAGATGAGAGCAAATCTGTGCATACAGCCTACCTAGACTTAGTTAAAGCCTTTGACACAACCCTCCACTCAAGCATCATTGATAAACACACCCAGCTGGGTATCAACGCATATGTTGTCAGGTGGGTTGCTCACTGATAGAACTCATATGGTCAAAATAGGGGACTTCACCTCCTCCAGCAGAGCTGTAATAAGTGGTGTTCCATGGGGACTGGTTCTGGAACGCCTAATGTTTGGAATCTACTTCTCCAAAGTACAGGTTAAAACTAAAGGACTATGACTGACAAAGTTTGCTGATGACTGCAAACTGGGGACAATTATTTACCACCCCCCAGCAATGTCAGCATCCTGCAAGAAGGTCTTACACAGACTAATGACTGGTGCCAAAGTCATGGTCTTAAACTTAATGCAAAAAAATGCATTATCATCCCCTTTGTCAAGGGTGATGTTCTTGCAAATTATCGCATCAGTAGCAATACCCTAAGCACACAGTCATTGATGACAGATCTGGGCTGACAGGTTGACAGCAACCTTAAATTTGATTACCATGTCTCCACAGTGGTAAGAAGGGAATTTTATATTGCTCATCTAATAAGTAAGGGCATTGCCTCCAGAAAAAAGAGATTATAACCCCCCTGTATTCTTCCCTCATCAGGCCAATAACAGAGTACAATGCTCCCTTTCATATGTTCCTTTCCAAACACGTGCAGCAATTGGAAAGACCACAAAGGTTCCTTACAAAGAAAATTTAGGGTCTTCAAGATCTGTCTTATGTGGAGAGATTGAAGTCATTGTTACACTGTATCATACAGACTGCTCAGAGGTGACCTGTACCTTGCATTTAGAGCAATCTCTGACTCATTTTTAATGGAAATGCTGCACATTCACAAGTCACATGGCACACAGGACACTTGCTCAAAGGAAACTTAACCTGGTATGTGATATCAACAGAATTAGCTGGAGAGACAGATTTGTCTCGCAGAGGTTGACCAACTTTTGGAACAAGCTTCCTATTCATTTTAAACAAAGCCTCTTGTTTGCCCTATTTAAGCATAATTTGGAGATTGGGTAACTGGATATTCACCGCAGGGGTTCCTCCTGTGTCCCTCTTGGACAGGGGCAATAGGTGTTTATTTTAGTGTCTGGTTTTTGGAAACATGGGTTGAACTTGGCTAGGCTTGTAAGGGCCCTGGACCATTAGCCTAGTAACCTCCTATGATCCTATGATCCTAGAAGAGGAATACAAGAGAATATAGAACTCAGGTAAAACAAATAAAAGTATAAGGAGAGTCAGGATAACCATGATTCCCAAAGGGAAGCAGAAAGAGAGGAACTAGGACATTATAAGCCTATTGCTTTGGTTAATGTAGATAGTAAATGTTTTGGCAAAGGTATTGGAAGAAGACTGGGTGAAGTATTGCTAAAAATAATGCAAACAGGGAAAATGACTTTGTAAATGTAAGGAAAGCAGAAAAAAAAACTGGTGGGACCTGCTGAAATTTATGCACAGGGAGAAAATGAAGCAGGAATGGAAAGATGGGATTCTGTACTTTGACCCACAAAAGACCTTTGATATGATAAGGATGGAATTCCTATGGATGATACTGCAGCAAAGGCAGGTAGGGGGAAGTTCATACACTGGATACAGGCCATATACTAAGACCCCACAATAGAAATACCCCTAAATCGAGAAGCATCTGAGAAGACAAAGATAGAGAGGGGACCAAACAGAGATGCCCACTGTCCCCAAACCTGTTCATGAATGTGATCAAGGAGCAAGCACTGGAAGTCCTATACAATTTAGCAATGCTTGAAGAAAAGGAAAGGTGCAAGGGTTAGGCCTATCATGTGGTTAGGATTCATAGATTCATAGATTAGTACTAGGCTAACTGCCCTCACAGGCCATTTTAAGCCTAGCCAATTACCCCATGTAAGAATCAAACCCTGCGCCTTACATTTCTAAGGTAAGCACCTTAACCATTATGCCAACCTCCCATAAGGAAGAAAAAAATTCCAGCAAATACAATGTTGTTTCCTACTTCAAATACATTTCGTTAAATTCAGGCCAGTATCAGCATTTAAAAGAACAGAACAGCTGTTCAATTTAGATTTCAAATAGATTATTCTGTTTTATTATTTTTGTCTATTATTGTCTCAATTATAAACTGTACCTGTAAAGATATTTTTTCTATTTCTAGCCATTTAACTTATAGATCAATTATAATTTTATATTTCCTAACCAAAATTTATCAGTTTGGTTGTGGAAAGTTAAAACATTTAGGGGATTCAGAATTTGAACAAGAGGAACTCTTTAATCCATTAGTTATTCCAAGAGGTAGCAAATATTCGTTTCATCCAAGAAACTCACTTAATACATAGTCAATAGATCTCTTCTAAGAATAAATGGATCCAATGGGGATAATACGAAAAACATGAAGGAGTTATACTGGTTAAAACTACTATTAAAGGTAATATTTTAGATTCTGACTATGACTGATTGGGCAAGCGATGTTGAGTCTTTATCTAAGCCCATTCATTTATTTAATTTATGCATAACCTGCAATAAACAAATGAATTTCATTACTGAGATTTTCAAGTTGATGGCTAATGTTAAACAGCATTACTTAAATTTGGAGGTCACTGGAATACAGTCATTGAACCTTGACAAGATAGAGCAAAGACTTTTTCTCTTAAGGATATAAATATATCTCAATCTATTTTGGATGTACAAATGGAGTACAACCTTTTAGACCACATAATATTTTGTTCCCTGGAGATAAATACATTTTTTTATAATTCATTGTGCTACAGATCATGTTCAAGAACTGATTTTTTTTTCGATTTCAAATAATTTACTGAGATATATCAATGACTTTTTAACAGAACCAAGAACAATATATGAACACTGTAAAATTCAACTTCCTAAAATTAAATGTGCAGTCTGTTAATCAGACTTTGTTTAATAATTGGACATTTAATTCTTAACTTTTACAAAATCAAGACATAACAGAAGAAAAAAAATATTTTTAAATGACTTCATTAATAATTCTCCTATATAAAACTTTAAACTAGACATTTATTAGGCTACTTTCAAAGCACAATTAAGGGGGTTCTTAATTAGTAAAGTACCATATCACAAAAACTGACTAGAATGAGGAAGGAGGGCAGAAAAATAAAACATGGAATGGAATGTGGTAACAGAATACTACAATAGGGAAATCATACCAGGAGAAAGGAGATAGAAAGAGCTTATAGAACATTACTAGATTGAAAACCATACCAGGAAAAATGAGTGGGCAACATCAAAGAGAAGCCAAGGGGGAGAGAATAGGGTAGGGTAGGAAATTAAGCAGCCAACTGCTGATGAGATATGTTGAGCCATGCATGAGAACTGCTGATGAATGTAATAGACTCTGTGGAGTTAACCTAAATTGCCAATGTAAACACCAGTTTTGGGCTATGTCTGATGGAAAAGATAAGATGGACTTTAGATAAGGATATAAAAAAAGGACCAGCCACTAGAGATGATAAAGTATATCATACATAAAGATTGCACTACAGAGATAATACAGAAATGTGTTTTATGAAGTAAAATTTGACTACAAAAAAGTTACATATATTTACATTGAAATCAATGATAATGTGATAAAATGAAAATGGAAAGAATGAGAAGTGTAAATTTGTATATATGAAAAAGAAATGTAAAAATATGCAAACAATGCATAGGATGTATACGTATAAATTAAGATCTCCCACTCTTTTTGGTAACTGTTGTAGGATCTTTTATATTCACCTGAACTACCACCAACTCAAGCAGATGGCACCTTGGTTTAATGTCTCGTCCGAAGGATGGCACACAAAGGAGTGCAGTCACCCCTAATCCTATATTACTGTGTTAGCAATTTGCAAAGCACTGTATCACAAAAAAATGTAAAAACAAAGTGAAATAATATTAAAGGAAAACTGCAGTCTCCAGAATGTGAGTTAATTCAGAATTATGATCCTAGCATTGATGAGTGATAAGATCAATCCAACCTTCATTTTTTCAAACTCCCAGTCAATTTGGAAATCCCTGTGAAGTCGTACAGTATATTAAAATATAATATACAAATCATTCAACTCAAATTTTGATAAATATCTTTTAGCCCTCACAATGGTCAAAAATGTTGCATGTCACAGATGCCCCTTTTCCTCTTATCTTGGTAACTTATATATTGAGGTGGTCTCTGATCTTTCTTAATCTCAAATGGCTAACTATATTGTCTTGATTTCATACAATTTTAAAATTCCATTGACAGTTTTTGTGGATAATGTAAACATTTATCCCACCTGCCCCAAAACTGACATAGCTAAATAATTGAACATTCAAAAATTCTTAAAATGTGCTAATTATAAATTACATTTACAAAAATCCTCTCTTTCACCACTTTCTATGAACAGGAATTATGTTGTGGAGCTAGAAAACCATGAAGGATTAAAACTTATCCACAACGTAAAATATTCGGGTATTAAATTCTCCACTATGATTCATACTGTCAAATAAATGCTAATAAAGCATGGACCTCTATTCTTTCATAGGTTCATAGGTTCATAGGTGTGTACTAGGCTATATGCCCGAAGGCATTTATAAGCCTAGCCGGAATGTGTTGGCTTTCGCCGTCCCCTTAGATTAGTTCCTTGTGAATCTGTCAAGCAGAGCCACTGAAGTGATCCCTGAGGTAAACTTTCTGTTTCCCATCCACTCATCAAGGTTTCTTTTGAAGACTGTTAGCAAGGAGCTCTGCCTAATGTAGATTGGGATCTTGTTCCAAAGCATGGGAAGTCTCTGGGACAGGAATCTATCCCTCTAGCACGTCCTATTTATTATTGTGGTGAGGTTTAGATCCCTAGAGCGTATGGCTTGAGGGGATAAGGTTTTCTTTAGGTGGAGCATGTCCATCAATTCTGGGTTGGACATGGCCTTGTATGTCAGGCAGAGATCACAACTGAGTATGTGGTATGCAACCGAGTACAACTGGAGTTTCTTCAGTCGAGCTGCATAGGGCATCTGTTGGAGGCCATTGATCCTCTTGGTGAGGTACTTCTGTGGTCTTTCCAGCTGTTGCAGGTGTCTTGTAAGGTACATCCCTGACTCAAAGAAGTCGACCAAGTTGAGCAGCCATGATCAACCATTCATAAAATCAAACTGTGTGGGATCCAGAGTTTGGAGATTTCTTATAGCCTTGTTTATTAGGTCCTTGATGATGCGTTCCATAGCTTTGCATATCAGACTTGTCAGGCTAATGGGGCAATAGTTCCCAGGGTCTGTAGTCACTCCTCCTTTATGGAGAGGGATAACTATAGCAGTGTGCCATTCGGTAGGGACAAAGCCTGAGGTGAGACTGTGATTGAAGAGAGCACACAGGTGAGGTGCCAGTTCACTCTTTATTTATGGAGAACACAGCCAGGGATATTGTCAGATCCCATGGAAGCTGTATTCCTGGCCTTGGACAGTGCTGTTTTAACCTGTGCAGCAGTACTACTGGGTGCCGGGCAATCTACTGGTATTGTGACTGGTCCTTTGTGGGGGATTAGCACTGAATCTGTCGGCCAGTATATTGGCAATATCTGTTGGCTCGGTATAGGAGGTACCATTGTGCAGTAGTTTAGAGCAAATCTGGGAATTGCAGTGGAGATTCTTTACATAACTATAGAAGGCCTTGTGGTTGTCTTTACTATCTGCTGCAACTCAGTTTTCATAGCTAGTTTTAGGGGATTTGATGAGGGATCTAAACTTTTTGTTGAGGCTGATAAGGGAGTTTTTCCAGCCTTGGGGGATTTCACCTTAATCTGCATCAATTTCCTCCTTCTGTTGTAGAGTTTGTTTATGTCAGGGGACCACCAGATGGGCTTCCTTTTTTTGGAGGAGAGCATCTTGGTTCTACTGGGTATGGCGAGATCCATGCATTTGTGTACGTATTCGTACAGTGCATTGGTGTATTATTTGGTGGTCATAAAACTATTCCCCATTTGCATGGGTGTCGTGAAGTTAGCCACCTCTGTTCTTAGGAGCCCAAATTTAGCTTTGGAGAAGTTTTTCATGGTGTTTACCTTTGGTAGTGGGGGGCTGTGGTTTTCCAAGGTGATCAGATTGTGGTCAGATCTAACCAGGGAGGAGATGACTACTGGTGTACAGCAACAGTTGTCCATGTTAGTAATGACCAGGTCAAGGATGTTGCTACCTCTAGTGGGGGTAAGAATGAGCTGGTCCAGAGCACTGGAATTAATGAATTCCAGGAAAACATTGGGCAAGTGCACTGGTACATAAGTAGTTTTCCCAGTTAATGGATGGGTAGTTCAAGTCGCCCAGTAGGATATTGTTAAGTTGGACCCTGATATTCTCCAGGGTGCTTAGCAACATGCAGTGAGTGTCTTGGGACATGGTTGGGCATCTATAACAGGCTACAACCTGAATCACTATCTTACCCAGTGTTAGCTGCACCTGAAGTATCTCTGATGCCTTATGTTGGACTACCAGTCTGAAGGTGTGTGCATCCTTTATGAATATGGAAACAATATAACCTTTGGAGCTTCAGCCCAAGTTCGGGGGCCAAAATGTGTGGAATGAGTTATAGCCTGGTAGTGCAGGGGTGCTTTCTGCTGCCTTGAACCAGGTCTCCGTTACGGCACAAATGTCGATGTTCTCCATTTTAAGGAGTGCTTCGAGTGAGTGCATTTTCAGATTTAGACTTCTAGCATTGAGCAGCATGACCCTCAGATTGCATTTGTTTGTAGCTGTTATGGTGGTTATTTGGTCTTTGGAACACCACCTAAAAAAGGCACTGTATGGGGTGGCAAGAGCCTTGGCCAGTATCCGGAAGCCCAGGGGTGACAGACGCAGGCCAACTCTGGCAAAACATCAAGGTCTGTCAATCATGTCATCCCAGGCAGACAGATACTGGATCCCTTTAAAATGACACCAGAAACTTAGCCAATTGTTGAAATCAATCATTTTCTGCTTGTACTGTGGTATCATTCTGGGTGATGGTGGGATGCTGCTCAGGGCTAGGGTCGTACCCACCTGGTCTACATAATCCAAGCGCTCCTCCATGTCTCTTTTCATGTACTCCAGGGAGGTACATCTCAGGTCATTCACACCCACATGTACAATGACAGAGTCATATTTGTACCTGTTCTTGAGGGACCTGAGTGCATGCATTATGTGGTGGATCCTGGCACCGACAGGCAGTTGACAGCTACTTTCTCCTTTTTCAACCTAGTGAGTAGGACATCTCTGTGTCTTACTATCGAGTCACTTATGACTCGTGCGCTTGGCATGCTGTTTTGCCTTAGGGGCTTTGGTTGAGTGGCACACTGTTTAGGAGAGTTATGTGTCTCATGATTAGTGTTGTATTGTGGTGGTCAAGTGTGTTTCTGCCTTGAAGGTCCCTGCTGTTTGGGTAGATTTTTATTGAGAGCCTCCATGAGGATGGGTGTGTGGTTTGTGTTTTTATGTGAAGGCAGTGCTGGTGTGTGTTCCGGAGGGCTATTTGTTCCATGTGGTGTGGTGCAAGTGTTGACCTTCTCCTCTTGACCAGCTATTCTGGTCTTGGCTGGAAAGTGCATGGCTTCCAATTTGGATATATAAATGCATCTCTTCAAAGTCTGAGTGTTGGGAGATAAGAGGAGAGGGATGTCGGTGTACATGAGGCAGACGCTACATTGCCTCAGGATGCCCAAGTTCACCTGGTTAATAGGAGAAACCACAGGGAACTGACCTTTAGACATGCCTGGACAGGTCGGCATTAATAATAAGTACTGGAGCTGTTTCCTGGTAGAAACTTTTAGTGCTTGTAGCACTTTTGTGTGCTACAATAATTGCTACAAGAAGACTGGTATGGTAAAGTGCTTGACTAATAAGCTAGCAAAAGTGCAGGAGAGGAGAGAACTAGCAGATCTAAGGGAAAATTGAAGAGCAGACTTTGGCACCTCTCAGAAGCTTACAAACAGTCCTGGATACAGCAAATCTGTACCTGGACTACACTAGTTACAGGAAAGGCGGGAAACAAGCGCAACACGGGCTTTTAAGCCAGAAAGTTGAAAGAGATGGAAAAACTGCCCGAATGGCATATAAACTACAAATTCTGGGCCAGAAACTCTCCTCTTGTGGTAGATAGGCTACCTAGTGCTTACCACTCCCACTGATATGCTAGAAGGCTTCCCTCAACACAGAAAGGCTTCGGGGGCTCAGAATCTTACAAACAGTCCTGGAGAAGATATTTCTATCCCTCTGTATAAAAGATTTATTTTTTTTCCCTAACTGTACTTTTTCCGTCCAACACAGAAAGGCTTGGGGGGCTCAGAAGCTTACATACAGTCCTGGATACAGCAAAACTGTATCTTGACTAGACTAGTTACAGGAAAGGCGGAAAAAGTGCAAACGTGGGCTTTTAGACCAGAAAGTTGAAGGAGATGGAAAAAAACCTGCCCAAATGGCCAATTAACTACAAATTCTAAAACAGAAACCTCTCCTCTTGTGGTAGATAGGCCACCTAGTGTTTACCACACCCACTGATAAGCTAGAAGGCTTCCCTCCAACACAGAAAGGCTTGGGGGGCTCAGAAGCTTACAAACAGTCCTGGATACAGCAAATCTGTATCTGGACTAGAATAGTTATAGGAAAGGTGGGAAACAAGCACAAATGGGGGCTTTTAAACCAGAAAGTTGAAGAAAATGGGAAAAACTGCTCAAACGGCCAATAAACTATAATTTCTGGGCCAGATACCACTCATCTTGTGGTAGATAGGCTACCTATTGCTTACCACTCCCACTGATATGCTAGAAGGCTTCCCTCAACACAGTAAGGCTTGAGGGGCTCAGAATCTTACAAACAGTCCTGGAGGAGATATTTATATCCCTCTGTTTAAAAGATTTATTTTTTTTCCCTAAATGTACTTTTAGACATATCCTGATGAATGGTTTGGCGCAATGTTCTTCTGAGGATGTTGTTACGTAGTGCAATATCCACTCAATGCATCATCTGAAACAAAATAAAAAGGAAATGACGTTTAAATTGGTAAACAATATGTCAATTAAGTTGTATATCTAGAGAAAATGTTTAATATAAGTTTAGACCTACATAAAACTTAGGTTAATGAATAAGAAACAAATATTGGCAGCGTGTTTAACCTATCTTAAAAATGAAACAAAATAACTACAAGCTTGAAGAAAACTTACAGAACGAAGATAGTTCATTTTAAATATTGCTATACAGTCACTTGCAGGAATAAATTATCATTCAGGTATTTTATGAATTGTTGCATTAATTATGTATCTAACTGTTTATTGTAGAAGGTGGCATTTGGCTTGCAAATATAATAGTAATACATTGCTATAAAAAGAAAGATGTTCATAATTTCTCACACTAGCAGTTCAGAAACATCAATTAAAATCCATGGTGCATTCCTCTCACAAACTACTAGAAAATAAGCTATTTTATATAATTGTAACTCATAATATTGTTCAGTTATTAATGAAGAAAAAATAAATCTTATTAAATACAGAGTAGCTATACTATTTAAAATCTTAATTATTTCTGCTCTGCAAAATAACTGGCCATCAGTGGTAAATTTAAACAGAATGAGTGGACACTGTATAAATGGTTTGGACTGTGGATATGCAGATTTGTTCTTCCATTATATATCACGCTGGTGAGACCTCATCTGGAATATTGATTTCAGTCCTGAAGCCTGCATTTTGGAGAGGAACATTAAGTTGGGTGATAGTAAAATAGCATCTGAACTGGAAATTCATACCCACCCTCACACACAGACACACACACACACACACACACACACACACACACACACACACACACACACACACACACACACACACAAACAAACACATGTACAACTGAAGAAGAACAGGAGTGATGAGGCATATGGTACATCAAGAATTAATCCAGTCACAAAGAAGGTGAAAGGTAGACTGTACAGTTAGAGGGGGTAATGATATACAAATCTACAGAATGATGTAAGGACATTCAGAACACAGAAAAAGAAAAGAATAAAAAATGCAAGTACACTGTAATGTCTGCAGAGTTTGGCTCAACTGATGAATCCAATGTCTTTCTTTACTCCTAAGTAGTATCTAAGTCTGTTTACAAATACTGCAATGCAAGAACCATCCTACTTTAATTAGACTTCTGAAATCTATTTATTTTATTTAGTTTAAGCAAGTGGGTCTGGAGCACAGGAGCATAATTCCAGCCTTGACCTGGTTATCTAAACATGAATATAAACCAAACAGAAATAACTAAAGGTAAGAAAATGAAGGAAGAAAAGCTGGAGGGCAGGATGCATTCCCCTTAAATTTCTACAAATGGGGAGTGAAGAAAATAAAGAAGAATCTTAGTGAAGTCTTCCAAAGCTAACTATGAATACAAATTAGCTTCTCTAACTAAGGATAACCACAAGGTGTTTTTTAGTTGCATCCATAACCTCAAAGGTAAGGCCTAGATTTGTACTGTGGATATAGCCAACCTGCTGGCTGACAGATTCAGTAAAAAATTCACTCACTTGTCCCCGCCACATATATCCCAAAGCATCCCTAACACCTGTCCCCCACCTAGTATCTGCGAGGAGCAACTGTTACATGCCCTCTCCAAGGCCAAAAACACAGCCATTATGGGGCTTGACAACATCCCGGGCTGTATTCTACATGGGTTAAAACAGGAATTAGCATCACCACTGGACACTCTTTCAATCACAGCCTAAGCACTGGCGACTTCCCAGCAGAATGCAAAACAGCTACTATCATCCCTTTGCACAAAGGGGGTGTATCTGTGAACCCAAGAACTACAGACCCATTACCTGACCAGCCTTATCTGCAAGGCCATGCAATGAATCATTATGGACCTTATTAATAAAGATATAAGAAATCTCCAAACACTCAACCCCATCCAGTTTGTCTTTGTCAAGGGGAGATCATGCATGTTAAACTTGGTGGACTTCTCCAAGACAGTCACCAAATCCTTAGATGAGAGCAAATCTGTGCATACAGTCTACCTAGACTTAGTTAAGGCCTTTGACACAACCCCCCACTCAAGCATCATTGATAAACACACCCAGCTGGGTATCAACACATATGTTGTCAGGTGGGTTGCTCACTGACAGAACTTATATGGTCAAAATAGGGGACTCCACCTCCTCCAGCAGAGCTGTAATCAGTGGTGTTCCATGGGGACTGGTTCTGGAACCCCTAATGTTTGTAATCTACTTCTCCAAAGTACAGGCTAAAACTAAAGGACTATGACTGACAAAGTTGGCTGATGACTGCAAACTGGGAGCAATTATTTACCCCCGCCCCAGCGATGTCAGCATCCTGCAAGAAAGTCTTACACAGACTAATGACTGGTGCCAAAGTCATGGTCTTAAACTTAATGCAAAAAATGCATTATCATCCCCTTTGTCAAGGGTGATGTTCCTGCAAATTACCACATCAGTAGCAATACCCTAAGCACACAGTCAGTGATGAAAGATCTGGGCTGACAGGTCAACAGCAACCTTAAATTTGATCACCATATTTCCACAGTGGTAAGAAGGGAATTTTATATTGCTCATCTAATAAATAAGGGCATTGTCTACAGAAAAAATAGGTTATAACCCCCCTGTATTCTTCCCTCATCAGGCCAATAACAGAGTACAATGCTCCCTTTGGTATGTTCCTTTCCAAACACCTGCAACAATTGGAAAGACCACAAAGGTTCCTTACAAAGAAAATTTAGGGTCTTCAAGATCTGTCTTATGTGGACAGATTGAAGTCACTGTTACACTGTGTCATACAGACTGCTCAGAGGTGACCTGTACCTTGCATTTAGAGCAATCTCTGACTCATTTTTAATGGAAATGCTGCACATTCACAAGTCACATGGCACACAGGACACTTGCTCAAAGGACCTTAACCTGGTATGTGATATCAACAGAATTTGCTGGAGAGACAGATTTGCCTCACAGAGGTTGACCCACTTTTGGAACAAGTTTCCTATTCATTTTAAACAAAGCCTCTTGTTTGCCCTATTTAAGCATAATTTGGAGATTGGGTGGGTAACTGGATATTCACTGCAGGGGTTCCACCTGTGTCCCTCTTGGACAGGGGCAATAGGTGTTGATTTTAGTGTCTGGTTTTTGGAAACACGGGTTGAACTTGGCTAGGCTTGTAAGGGCCCTGGACCATTAGCCTAGTAACCTCCTATGATCCTATGAACCTAGAAGAGGAATACAAGAGAATATAGGACACAGGCAAAACATGTAAAAGTATGAGGAGAGTCAGGATAACCATGATTCCCAAAGGGAAGCAGAAAGAGAGGAACTAGGACATTATAGGCCTATCTCTTTGGTTAATGTAGACAGTCAAGGTTTTGGCAAAGGTATTGGAAGAAGACTGGGTGATGTATTGCTAAAAATAATGCAAACAGGGAAAATGACTTTGTAAATGTAAGGAAAGCAAAAAAAAAAAAATGGTGAGACCTGCTGAAATTTATGCACAGGGAGAAAATGAAGCAGGAATGGAAAAGTGGGATTCTGTACTTAGACCCGAAAAAGACCTTTGATATGATAAGGATGGAATTCCTATGGATGATACTGCAGCAAAGGCAGGTAGGGGGAAGTTCATACACTGGATACTGGCCATATACTAAGACCCCACAATTGAAATACCCCTAAATCGAGAAGCATCTCAGAAGACTGCACTCGAAACTCTCCTTAGCATGGAGAACATCGATATCTGTGCAGTAACAGAAACCTGGTTCAAGGCTCCCGAGAGCACCCCAGCACTACCAGGTTATACCTCATACCATGCTTTTTGGCCCCAAAACTTGGACCGAACCACAAAAGGAGGGGGAGTATCAATTTTTGACTTGGGAACAC
>NC_056725.1:1287787413-1287814913 GCF_019279795.1 Protopterus annectens
ACTTGCATCTTCTTTATCACATATAGATGCTCCCTGACCCATTCCCTTAACATATGATTAGTCTTGGTACATAGAAGGCAGGACATTTCGTACAAGACACTAAATACACCAAGTTTCTGGTTTTGCAATCTGCATAATGACTGAATTCATAAACTATATTTGTGGTAGGGTGAACAAACCTATTGCCATTAAGCATGTAAGAACAATGATTACAATTCTGGCAACCAAAGGTCCCTTGTCTCTGAGAATGAACTCTCTTAGTGTCACTGTCATTATAACAAAGTAGCCTCTGAAGTGACCTATTGTTCTTATAGGCAAAACTAGGATGACTACCTACAACATCTAGCACCTTTTCATCTAACGTATCTGCCAGTTCCTATATACTATATCACAAACAACTTTATTGTTTGAAGAATACAGAATAGTCACTCTACATTTACTGGAATGACTTGACCTAATGTCAGAAGATGTCATTAACTGTTTTTTCTTATCCTTAAAGTAGGGTCTTCCTCTATGCAATCTGTCTATGAAATTATCATCTCTTAAACAGATGCATTCTTCAGACTTATAACCTCTATCCAGAAACTCTTGCTCTAAATTTGTTAGGGCCACATTGTAGCTGGTGTTCAAACTAGTAAGTCTTGATACCCTAAGCCCCTGTTCTTGAATTAGGTGGCCCAAGAAATTTAGAGCAAGAGTTTCTGGATAGAGGTTATAAGTCTCAAAAATGCATCTGTTTAAGAGATGATAATTTCATTTTATGTTGGTCAGACCTCCAGACCTTGGAAATTGTGCAAATCAGTCCATATTACTGACATAAATTGCAAAAGATAATGCATCTCCTTAGTAAAACATAAGAACAATATAGGAGTGCAGTATTTACATTTATAGGTATTGATACATTCATTTTATTTGTATTTATTTTATTTTATTTTACATTTGTTTACTAGGAAAGTCTGACTGGACACAGGTCCATTTTCAGCAAAGGCCCGGGGAGAAAAGCTCCAATTACAGACATACATATTAACAGATATTAAGTGTTACAGCATTCAAGTGAGTACATAGAGATTAAATTACAGAGGTTATATAGAAATAAAGTGACAATGATTACATGAATAACAAATAAACACATTAGTAACAAACGTGATTGAGTGAGAATACCAATTAATTAATGGTAGAGAGTGGTATAATATTAAAGGAGACATTCAATGAGTTAATGATAGTTCTAGTATGAATTTGCATATTTTTATATGATGAAATGCAGTGATTTTTAGGGAGGTGCTTACCCAAGAGAGTTGGGTCTATATCTGATGATCGAAGTTCCAAAACTTCGAATCATTAATGGTCGAACCATAATGATCGAAGTCTCAGAACTTTGAACATAAAAAAAAAAAAAAAAGTAAACAAGATAAAAAATAACACTCCCCCCTCACCCCCGCTACTTAAATATACCAACTCCGAGATCGCACTACAGTACAGTAAAGGGAACTCTTCCTTTTCTGCGCTCTATGGCAATCTCCATTATATGATTTGAAGTCTTAAAACTTCGATCATTACATTTTGTTCTTTAATGATTCAAAGTTTTCAGACATCGATCATATGATAGGAACCCAGAGAGTTACAAGAACATAACCAGGTGTTCATAAAGTGGGACTTAAGGAGATTTTTAAATTGTGCAGTAGAGCAGTTGGAGGTCAGTGGGGTTGGTAGCTTACTCCATATTTTAGAGTGGTATTGGAGAAGAGAGACTTCCCAGCATCATTATTTGATGTGGTGGTATAACTGGAGCGTAAGGCTCTGTTTGTGGTATATGGTTGAACTAGATTATGGAGAGCTGCGATTTTCTCTGGGTGATGGAATATTTTGTGTGTAAAGGTTAATTAATTAAACTGTAGCAATTGAGGAAGTTCGAACCAGTTTAGCTGTTTTAGAGATGTACAGTGATGAGTCCTATATGGGGCCTCTATTGCAAACCTGGCAATTTTATTGTAACTAGATTCCAGTTTGTTTAAGTATGTCTTGTGGAGACTGGTTAGAACTAGGGAGTCATAGAGGAGGGTAGATAAGAGGTGTGTTCGAGCTATTGTGGCTTTTGTGTGTTTTATGAGAAATTGCTTGTTCTGATACAGGAGACCTAGCTTCTTGGGAACCTGTCAATTTCAATTCCAAGTAGTTTAGTGTGGGTTGTTTGGATGATCTTTGTTGTATTTTTAGACAAGATATTAAAAGAGTGGTACTTTGAGGGAAAGCTTGATGGGCTGAAAAGAAGTAGTTTTGTTTTGTTGGGATTAAGAATGCGTTGGGAGTTAGTGAGCCATGTTTTGACTGATAGAAAGGAATCTTAGATTATGGTGTGGAGGTCTTTTAGTGTAAGAGGTGCGCATATTAGGGTGGAGTCATCAGCATATTGTACTACTGACGCATCTGGTGTGGAGGTAGAGAGCTGGTTAGTAAATAGAGAGAATAGTAATGGCCCAAGGATGGAGCCTTGAGGAACCCCTAAGGCAAATGGAAGAGTTGGTGTTGCCTTTGTACTGCTGGCTGACATCCTGATAGGTAGCTTTGGAGCCATGTGATATGGAAGAACTAAGATTTAGAGTGGAGAGAATTTTGATAAGTTTATTATGGTTTACCATATGAAAGGCTTTGGATAAGTTAAAAAATATGGCAGATACAAATTGTCCACTGTTTCTATTGTGGCTAACTGTGTTAGTAAAGGACATTATAATACATACTACATTAATACATGAAGGACTACATAAAAGAGAGTGCCATGCTGTGTTATACAAAAAGAGAAATTTTGGATAGTCTCCTTAGGAACATTAAATCCCAATGCTACACCTGTATACCTTTTAGGAGGTTGTTGTACAATTAGATGTGTTATACTATAACTTTGAATCTATGTTTTGTATTAATTCTTTTGAACACTAGCTGGCACCATATCTAACGTTGTATATATTAGTGCCCTTCATTTTGTAAATGAACATTTCTTAAATCAGATTTTCTAGTAACAATGATTATTTACATCATTCTAAATTATAGACTTTCATTGATATTTAAAGCTGCACCTTAGTGTTATCTTCTTCTTGGAATATTAATACTGGTTTGCACATAGGGTGCCTCCATCCAGGTATGTTTAAAAGGAGGGATATTTCTCTTGTTAGGTAAATAATTTTGCTTAACCCTGATGACAAAAATACTTAGGGGTATTTTATTTTATTTTAGTAGCTGTTTCTCTTGACTGTTTAATTTTCATGATTTATATTTTAAAACTCTTTACAGTGTTTTGCTATGATCACACCTCCCAGGCGATATTTATATATTCGTATGGTGTACATCAAAATGAAAAACTGTATATCAATTAACAATTGTTTTCTTTGTTGTTATTTTTCTTTGTTAATGAGTGTAAATAGGGTGTAGATGGATTTTTTTTAAATACTAGCATGTTTTGTTGCTGACATTTGGTATATAGGAAGATTTAGTGATTTGATGACATTGTTTCATTATGCATACATAATCAATTTCTCATTATATTGCAGTTTTCTTCATGTGACTTCCTATTGCATTTAAAACTGGATATTATCAGCACAATGATTAGTTAACACTGAACCAGCTGTTTAGTGAAAGAATCTTTGTGCAGTCAGTTGTGTTTTGTGCTTATATAATATCTATATCTATAATAGTAGTGCATTTCTATCAAATGTACAAAACATCAAATTATTTTGCAGCACTCATAAATGAGTGAATGCATATAAGACTGACCCCAGGATTTAATAAAATCTTTGTAGGCACCATGTAGAGCTTACACAGAATGTACCCATGTACATGACCACAGTTCTCCCTCGGCAGCATGCCATGCATATTAATGATGGTGCACTGCCGAGGCAGAGCATAGGAACAAGGATATTGAATCTGTGTAGGCAGAAGTGTAGAAGCTATTCCATGGTTGTGGATGCCTGGTCAGATGTTGTGTACAGGGTGAAGCTCCCTGTAATGTTTTCTACTACTGTTGAAATCCTGTGAAGGTTTTTTAAATGTGTAATATATTTTTATTATGTGTTTGTTTTTATATTTTTTTTTACTGTTTGCATGGCACAGAGTGCAGCAGTCCCAAGCTGACACCTGCTACCCATCTAAAAATAGAAACCGGATGTAATTAATAATTTTTTAAATTGCTGTTTGCGCGCATGGCATGGAGCACAGCAAAGCTGAGCTGTGCTTATACATACATAGATGACACCTGCCAGACATCTAAAAATAGAAACCGGATGTAATTAATTATTTATTTTTTGGTTTTGTTTAAGCTTATTTGCATCACGGGGTGCTCAGCAACATTAACAGGTAGTCTAGTAGTATATGTGAAGGCATACTAGTTTTCATAATATCCAAGTAGCTAAATGGGTGGAGTTAGGGCCTAATGCTTAGTAGATCCTGGGTTTGAGTCCGTAGCAGTCATAACATGTCTGTAATTTAAGAAACACAAATCCAAACTAGCAAAACCGAAACAAGAAAAGAAAATGAGCAGGCAATGGAATATCCAACTGTTTATTGTACATAAGCACTTTCACTGAACAAAATACTTCAGCTTCTTCAGACAAGTAAAAACTATTCACTTCCCAGTTTAAAAACCTAACACAAACCTGCTGAGTCAGTGGGCTGGGCCAGCCCAAGTGCATGATGTCATGCAGCATTAAACATTTAAAGCAACATTGACTAATTAAACCATGTTGCCCAAATGACAGTCTTAAGCATCTAAAAAAGTTAATTAAAAAAAATGTCTGTAATTTAATTTACTGTTTTTGTTTAAAAACAAAATTGTTAAATATGGCAGTGCTGTGCAGTTCTAAGCACTGCTTAAACATGCTAACAGCTATTACAGTTTGCACGGTGCCAGGCTTCAATAAACCATGGTTGTGCAAGTTTTCACACTGCTCAGCTCTGCTTACATGGTTTGCATGATGCTAAGCAATGCGGCGCTTTTTTGAATGTTGCTCAGTAAAGTGTAAGGGTGGGAAAACAGCCTATATTAAGGCATATAGGCAGGAATTCTGCACCATTCGTTGCAGTCTGCTTATCTGCTGGTATGCCAGGTGGTGTTGAAGAGGGTGCATGTGTTCGGGTGCAGAGATGGGGTATGCAGGAGTCCAGGGCTTTTGTTGGGCTCCTGATAAGCAACTATGAACCTAAGCTGCTGCAGGGTAGTTTCCAGGGCTCAGAGTTTAAGGGTGAGTCATGGGATCAGTTGGCCAGGGAACTTACCAGTGTTACTGGCATCCCCCACACTGGTAATCAGTGTCATCACCACTATGATGACCTGAAGCAGAGGAAGAGGAGAACCTTCAACACCTGGGTCCAAGAGGCTAGGGCTGGGCATGTCCCACAAATATGTAAGTATGTTTTCCACTGTTTTACCAAAAGGCAAGCTGAATGTGTGCAAAACTGGTATGCTTAATGGTGTGCTTCTCTCCCAACAGCTACAGCTGAGAGAACTTGCAATGTTCAGTCCTACACTGGGTACCTGGCCAGGTTGCACAGTGAGTGTGGTAAGTACATATTTATTATGCTATTTGTAGTGCAATAAGCAATAAAGAATAAAAAAAAGTTCTGCAATAAACAATGAACAATAAAAACTGTAGTGCAATAAATGAGCAATTATAACTGTAGTGCAATAAATGAACAATAATAACTGTATTGGAATAAACAATAAACAATACCAATAACAGTAAGCAAAAAGGTATAAAGTAGGATTGTGGTGTCATAATTTAATTGCAGTAGAGCTGTATGCAATGCATGTCTATGGTAAGGTTGCTGCAGTCAAGTGTAACACTGTACTAGCTGTAAAATGCAAAATTAATGGCCTGTAAATTGCATTGGTCAACTCATAGTATGGTCCATGACTGTCTCCAGGCCAGTTTCAGTCACATAATGCTCTCTGTTCCTCCTACTCCAGGAAAAAATGTATATGGGTGAGGTAAACCAAAAAAAAAAAAAAACAAATACCGCACAGACACGGCTGATTACTGAAAAATGTTTATTCAAAATAAAATAAAACGTTAAAAAACTGAATGAAACAGCACTCAATTTAAAATGAGACTAACCAACGAATTCTTAAAATCAATTAAGCCATTTAGAATAAAAGGTATAGTCACGGGAAAAACTGCACACAAGTACAAGTTGCAAAGCCTAAAAAGTAAAATACTGGAAATTACATAAGCAAGAAAATATAAAATATTAAGTGTGTGTGTATATATATATATATATATATATATATATATATATATATATATATGATATTGTACAGAAATGAAAGCTAATGTTTGAGTGGATGTACTTTCAGAAAAGGTTTGAGGCTAGATACCCCATTTAAACCAGGTGGTTTCTCTGCATTAAACAGTAAAATCCTGTACGGTTAATAACATTGCCCCCTCTAATTCCCACATCCAATACCTGCAGAACTTAGAACTTAAAATTATGTCCTGGGCCATGCTGAATAATGTGCTGTGCTAAAGCATAGGTCTCTCTTTTGTTTCTAATATCCCTGTAATGTTCCAAAATTCTATCTTTCAAAGACTTATTAGTCATGCCTATATAAAAGGCATGACAAACCTGACAGCTACTAAAATAAACAATGTTGGTAGTTGTGCAGTCAGCATAGAAGTCTAATTCAATTTTAAGATTCACATAGGGATGTATATAAACGGAACCTGTAATAATATGCTTACATGCTGCACAAGACCTACAGGCAAAAGTGCCCCTCCTGTTGGATCGAACAGTTCCATTGTGATGCTGTGATCTATAACACAAATGCTTCTTAAGTAACTTGTTTTTTAAAAGTAAAGTGTGGTGTAGTATCTAGGATGCCCTTCAGTTCTTCTACCTTATGTAAAATGCTCCAGTTCTTTTTTATAATGTTGCAATAATTATTAATGTCACAGGAATAGGGTAAGGGTACCCTCAAAGTATCAGTCATAGCAGATAATGCCTGTGAACTATGAGGTGCTTCTGAATTACAATAATATGCCTTACATCTCCTTTCCCTTTCTTGCCAAGCATTGGTGATACAGGCATCAATTTATTTCCCCTTATAACCTCTGTGTAAGAAATCATTCTTAAGAGAGTCAAGCGCTATACATAGTTAAGAGTCATCATGATGTAACCTCATTATTCGATAAGCCTGGCCTTTCAACACATTGCATGTAACATGCCTAGAGTGCATACTATTATTATGCAAAAAGTTGTTCTTCCTAGTCGGTTTCCCAAATACACTAGTACATAAGGTATTAAGTTCTGTAATTACGTTTATCATCCTGTTCCTGTGTTTTTATACAACTTTGCTGCTCATATATGACACACACCTGAAGAAGCATTTTGTGAAAGCGCTAGTGTGTTGTAAAAAAGCAGTTCTGCATAGATTCATTTCCTGGTATTTTTCAAGTTCATTGTGGATTCTGGAGCCTACTCTCAGTAGCTTTGTGTGTAAAAAGAAGTTATGTCTTACCATAACGTTCCATCTGTGTTGTTGATCTTCGTTCAATCATTACTGATGGGTTATCAGTTCCATCCCTGGAACCGAGCCGGCCAATATGAAGCTCGCACCATCCAAAAACTCTTGAGCCAAGGTCCTACCCAGAGTTCTCTGCTCCCTGTTATCTCAGATCGAGTTTGCAAGTTGATAAACAAAAGTAGAGGCTACCTCTGGTCATAACAGACCTACAGGAAAGTAGTACATGAGATCAACCAAGAACCTCCGGAGGGGGATGGAGGGTGGGACGTAAAGACTGAACGAAGATCAACAACACAGATGGAACGTTTTGGTAAGATATAACTTCTTTATCTGATATTGTTAATCTTAGTTCAGGCCAAGAAGAGATACTCTGCAAGTAAGACCCAAATGCAAGGCAGAAAATTAAAGTAAACAAAAACTGCCAGCACCAAGTTCAGTGTAAAGCATCAAAAACCATCCAAAGGCTGATATGTAAAGTATATAAACTTTAATTATAATAAACACCCAGACCGGTTTCAGCCAGCAGGCTTTTCCTCAGTGGGATAAAAAAGCATTAGCTGTAAAGTGACACATATATATATATATATATATATATATATATAGGTTCACTTTATAACATCGAAATACTGAAATGTCGAATTTCAGTATCTCAAAGCTATAAAGTCAAAAGTTACAAATAGCAAACGTTCATAATTGCGAATTTGAATATATCTCGAAAATATGTCGAATTTGCGGTTATGAAGTTACGCTACGTAATGTCCGGGTTTGTGTTTTGGTGGTGCGCGGTGCTGTGTGTGGATGTATGTGTTATGTCAGGTAAATTAGTGTTTTGTAAGGGTTTTGAGTGGGAGTTAGAGTATGTGTGAGGGATTGGAGAATGTGCGTGTGTGAGTGAGCTTTGTGTTGTGTTTGTGCGATCTCGGAGTTAGTATATATAAGTAGGGGGGTGTGGGGGGCACAGCTTATGTGTGTGTGAGTTGTGTATGCGTGTTGTTTTTTTGTTTATGTTGTGATGTGGGTGTTGTGTTGCATGTTAAGTGTAGTTGGTGCAGTGTTTTCGGTTATGTGGTTTCGCAGTTTTTGTTTGTCGGTGTTTTGTGGATTTGGTTTTATAGTCTCGAGATACTGAAATTCGATATTTCAGCATTTCGAGGTTATAAAGTCAATCCATATATATATATATATATATATATATATATATATAGTTGAGTCATCCAATAGAATTCTTCCCAATGTGTTCTTCCCACATTCAAATCGTTTCCTATGAGAGAGACAAAGAGAAAATGCAAAGTTATACAATAAAATAAAATAAAATGACACATGCTCATTAAAATAAAACACATAATTTTATAAATGATCATTCAAACCTGGCGAGAACAAAGCCCCCAGTTTAGTGATACAATACTTCTCTTTTTTTAGTGAGAATAGAATGCCATCCCTGTTTGTTGGATCTATCCCCAAGGATTCTGTCAATGATGGTAAACTGGAACCTGGCTGAATTATGTTGTGTATTGTGTCAAAATAAGGCATTGGTCTCCCTCCTGGTTCATATGTCACTATGATGTTCCGACATATGTAATCGAAGTGATCGTGAAGTCTGTCCAACATAGAATGAACCACATGTGCATGCAGCAAGATATACCACCCAATCACTGTTACAATTGCCAAAGAATTTGATATAAAAAAATTCTGTTGGTGTTTTTACTGGTAAAATGTTTTGATCTGAAGATGAAAGGACATGAACAATGACCACAATGGTATGTACCCCATAGTTTGTCACCTGTCATGGTTAGTTCGTGATGTCATTTTATTTTATATTATTGTATAACTTTTCATTTTCTCTTTGTCTCTCACATAGGAAACAATTTGAATGTGGGAAGAACACACTGGGAAGAATCCTATTGGATGACTCATACTATATATATATATATATATATATATATATATATATATATATATATATATATATATATATATATATATGTGTGTCGCTTTACAGCTAATGCTTTTTTATCCCACTGAGGAAAGCCTGCTGGCTGAAACCGGTCTGGGTGTTTATTATAATTAATTAAAGTTTATATACTTTACATATCAGCCTTTGGATGGTTTTTGATGCTTTACACTGAACTTGGTGCTGGCAATTTTCGTCTACTTTAATCTTAGTTCAGTCCTTACTGATGGGACAGAGTCCCCAGCTACCTGTATTCCTGGGTGGCCCTCAAGAAAGGACATTCCTGAGCACCATGGAGCCAAAGGAAGCTCTACTTCTGGAGGCCAAGTCCAATTTGTAATGAAGAATAAAGGTATGAGGTTTGGCTCAAGTTGCAGCTGAGCAAATATCACTGAGGGAAGCCTTAGCAGGGAAAGCTGCTGAAGTTGTCATAGATCTTGTAGAATGTGGTTTGACTCTATGAGGCAAGGTGAGATTGTTTTTGTTGTAGATAAAGGTGATACAATTTCTCAGCCAAGAAGCCAATGTAACTTTTGATACAGGAAGACCTCGTCTAGGTCCAGGGAAATCCAGAAACAGTTGGTCTGATTTACAGGTAGATTTTGTTCTGTCCAGATAAAATCATACTTGCCTATGAACGTCCAAGGAGTGTAGGCAATACTCTCCCTTGTTAGAATGATTTGGAAAGAACACTGTAAGGTCAATAGAGTGGTTGATAGATCATTCTGACACCACTTTTGGTAAAAAGGTAGAATTAGTTCTCAGTGATACCCTATCCTTATGGAAGATAAGATAGGGGGCTTGATGCATAAGGCCTGAAGTTCTGACAATCGCCTGGCGGAGGTGATTGCAATCAAAAACAAAGTTTTCCAAGAGAGATATTTTATATCACAGGAAGACGTAGGTTCAAAGAGAGGAGCTGTTAGAGCTTGCAAAACCAGAGCCAAATTCCAAGGTTGTACTGGTTCTCTAAAGGGAGGTTTTAGATGGATAACCCCCTTCAAGGAAGTCTTACAGAGTCTGCGTGACATAAGTGAACAATCTTGAAAACCAATATGGAAATTTGAAATGGCAGCTAAATGTACAAGGATAGTAGAAGCAGACACCCCAGAGTGGAAAAGATGTGATAAGTAATCCAATACGACCGAGACCGGGGCAGACAAGGGGTCTATTTGTTCATTTGCTGCCCAAAGAGAGAATTTCTTCCACTTGTTAAGATAGATTAGTCTGGTGGACGATTTATGTGATGCAATAATAATATTTCACACAGGAGATGAAAGGTTTCCATGCCTGGCAATCACTGGAAGTGGAGAAACCAAGCTGTCAGTTTCAGGGTTGTCAGATGAGGTGAATCAGACCCTGCGGATGGGAGTTCAGCGTTGGGGATGGATTGAAGATCCATGGTTGATCTAGCAGGTGAGGAAACCAGACTTGTCGAGGCCAGTATGGAGCAATGAGGATCACTTTGCTCTTCAACTGCCATGCTTTCTTTAGAAATAGGGAGATGAGGGGAATAGGAGGATAGGCATAAAGAAGACCCGAGGGCCAAACATGGAATAGAGTGTCCCTTGGTGACTGTCCCCAGTGGGGGATCAGGGCAAAGTAGTTGCTGCATTTGTGCTTTATTGGGGAGGCAAATAGGTCGCAGCAAGGCTGGCCCCAGTGGTTGAAGATTTTTGCCGCTAACAGAGGATTGAGGGACCATTTGTGAGGCTGTAGAATACACCTGTTCAATTTGTCTGCTATAATGTTGGAACTCCCAGGAATGTGCATTGCAGTCAGAAAGCGGTTGTGAGCTATCACCTACTGCCATACTCGCAGGGCCTTTTGGCATAGTGGGTAAAATCTAGTGCCCCTTGTTTGTTGATGTATCAGACCACTGACATGTTGTCTGATTGCATCATAATAGCCCCTGATGGAAGGATGGAGTGAAATGCCTGCAACGCTAGAAGCACCGCTCTCAGTTCCAGGACATTGATATGCAAAAAGGCCTCTGTCTCTGCCAGGTGCCTTGGACTGAGTTTTCCTGACATAGACCCCCCACCCCATCATGGAGGTGTCTGTGGTCACTGTGGCCATCAGTTGATGGGGGTTGAAAGGGCAAAGCCATTGTAGGGGATTTTGAGACATCCAACAAAGTAAGTCTTGCTTGCATCTCTGTGTCACACTTATTTGAAAAGACAACAGATGTTGTAGAGGGTACCACTGACTGAGAAGTAACTATTGAAGAAGTCTCATATGGAATCTGGCTAAAGGAAAGATGGTAACTGAAGCTGCCATTGACCCCAACAGCTGAAGAATATATTGAGCTGAAGATTTGTGGTGACAGAGCAGTGGTTGATCTTTTTGTCTTATTCTCTGAAGTCTGTGTTCTGGAAGGGAAGCTGTGCAATTTCTTGTGTCCAGCAGTACCCCTATAAATTCCAAAAACTGAGTTGGGGATGTGTTGGATTTTTCCCAGTTTATAGTGATTCCCAGGCTTCTGGCTGTTAGGAGAGTATACTGTAGGGCTTCTTCTAGTAGATGCTTGGTGGGGGTGGTAAGGAGCCAGTCGTCTAAATATGGAAACACCTGGAATCCTTAAAGTCACAAGTGAATGATAACTACTGCCATGCATTTTGTGAACACTCCAGGGACTGTAGAGAGACCAAAGGGTAGGGCTTGAAACTGGTAGTGACTGGCTCCTATATGGAAGCAGAGGTATCTTCTTGAGCGTTTGTCCATTTTTATGTGGTAATACGCAACTTGAAGATCTACAGAGCACATCCAATCATCTTCTTCCAGAAGAGGAAGGATAGACTGAACCGTGACCATCTGGAATTTCTCTGTTTTTACAAATTTACTGAGATCCAGAATCGGTCTCCAGTCCCCTGTTTTTTTTGGCACTAAAAAGAACCTCGAGTAACATCCGGATCCTATCTGGTCTGGATGGACCATCTGGATGACTTTTTTTGTAGCAGCTTTTAAACTTCATGTGCTGCTGTTTCCCTTTGACTGGGTGGAACGTCAGGCAATACTCTTGATGAGAGAGGGCAAAGGTGGAAGGGGATGTGATATCCTCTGGATATAATCTATTGTACCCAAGAATCGGTTGTTATCTTTTGCCAGGCAGCGGGGTACAAGGAGAAATGACCCCGACCTAAGGTTACCATACGTCCGGGTTTCCCCAGACACGTCCTCTTTTTTGGGCTCCTGTCCAGGCTGTTTTTGAAAATTCTGCGATTTGTCTTGGTTTCACAGAATTTTCAAAAAGCAGACATCCCTATTTTGGAGTTTTTTTCTCCGCTTTGTTTTTTTTTTTTTTTTGATTGGCTCGCATACCAGTATACGAGCCAATCAAAAAGCGGAGCTCTGTTCAATGCAGAACAGCTTGATGTTCCGCATTGAACAGAAGAGGGTCTGCTGTGTGCGTTTTTGATTGGCTTGTGTACCGGTATACGAGCCAATCAAAAAGTGGAGCTCTGTTCAATACAGAACTGCTTGATGTTCCTCATTGAACAGAAGAGGGTCCACTGTGCACGTTTTTGATTGGCTCATATACCGGTATATGAGCCAATCAAAAAGCGGAGCTCTGTTCAATGCGGAATTGCTTGATGTTCCACATTGAACAGAAGAGGGTCCGCTGTGCGTGTTTTTGATTGGCTTGTATACCGGTATAGCCAATCAAAAATCCTCAAACACGGACCTTTTTATTTTTATTTTTTTTTTGCTCTTCAACTAAGAGTAGAAAGAGGACGAAAAAATATGTGCTGCTAGCAGCACATATTATTTCATCCTCTTAGGCTGAAGAGCAAACAAAGGTCTTTTAGTCCTACAAGAGTAAAGACCTTTTTTTTTTGCTCTGGCCGAAATAATATGTGCTGGTAGCAGCACATTTTTTTTGTCCTCTTTCCATACAAAGAATTATGGTAAACCTACCCTGACCACTTCCAGAGGTGAGCAGTCAGGCAACACTTCAGGAGTGCTGATAGGGTTGGCCAGAGAAAGAATCTCTGGAACCCCGGTTACCCAGACCTTCTCTGCCCTGAAAGAGGCATATTCCATTGGAGTTTCCCCCTCTGCCTCTAGGGGAAAACTCGGCACGTGCATCCCAGAAAGAACCCTGAGATTTTCTGTGCTAGATATTTCCACTCCTCTGATTTCTGGAGTAGAGTGTCTGACACCCACAGCAGACAAAGTCTTGCCATCTTGTTCGCAGCATGCCAGCATATCCTTAACTTTAGGGCCAAACAAAGAAGCAGCCTCTATGGGGTCATTCAAGAAGAAAGCCTTAAAGGAGTCTGCAAAGTTGCACAGGCGCATCCAAGCATGTCGACTAGCCACTATACTTGCACCTGACACTCTAGCCACCCCCTCCATTGCATGAGAAATAAGACGCATGAAAGAGTTGGAAATGGACTCTAGGGTGGCTATCTGGGGTCTATATTATAACATTGAATTTTATAAACATCGAATGTTATAATATCGAACCCATAATATCGAACGCTAAAAACAGCAAAGGTGCAGGACACCAAATTCTTTCCCAGGAAAGAATTTGGTGGGCCGTTGCTGTGGCTTCGCTGTTTTCAGCATTTGATATGTTGGAATGTTATGGGTCGGGTTCAGGTAAGTGTGTGATTGTGTGTAGGTTAGGGTTAGGGGGCGGGTTAGGTGAATTAGGGTTAGGAAGCGGGTCAGGTAAGTGTGCGGTTGTGTGGACATTAGGGTTAGGGCACGGGTCTGTAAGTGTGCGATTGTGTGTAGGTTAGGGTTAGGGGCGGGTTAGGTGAGTTAGGGTTAGGGCGCGGGTGAGGTGAGTGCGATAGTGATGGGCCTTAGGGTTAGGGTTGGGTTAAGGTAAGTGGATAGCTAGTAGTGTATGTAAAGTTTAGTTTAGGTGTAGGATTTTAAGTCTATGTGTGTGGATTACTGTTTTTTTCTGTGTGTTTGTGTTGTGTGTATGTTTCTTGGAATAGCGATTTTTTTCCCTGGGAAAAAAAATTGCTATTCTGACTGTTCGATGTTTTCAGATTTCGGTGTTTGGGTTTCGATATTATAACATTCGATGTTAAAGAACTTTGATGTTATAATATAGACCCGGCTATCTGAGAAGCCACATTATCATGGATTTCATCAGAAACAGCTCCTGAGAGGGTTTCAGAGAGCTGGTTGATAAGATCTTGCTGAAGCCTGGTAAACTGTGCCAAATAATTCAAAGACCTGTCAGCAAAGGTCGATGAAGCAAACACATGCTTCCCTAATCTGTCAGTCACTTGGGACTCCTTGTTGGGTGGATGGACAGTTTGGCTCTCTTCTGCCAAATCCTTCTTAGTAGCAGCTGCCACCACCATAGCATCTACTGAAAGACCATGTGACCAGTAGGGATGTTCCTCGGGGGGAAATAATATTTTTTCAGGCCTCTTAGGTATCACTTCCATGGTATCAGGAGCCTTCCATGTGCGCTGCACGATGAGCTTGATGAGTTCATCGGCATGCGGGGTAACCCAGGAGGTAGTAGGCCAGGTATGAAAATCCTGCAGGAATACGGATTCCTCAGAGGAAGGATTAGAGGACTTCCAGTCACCTCTCTGTCTAAGGATTTCGAGTGTGTCGGCAAAGGACACTTCATCAGAGGGTGACCTTACCCATCATCAAAATCCGTATCTTCAGTCAATGACTGCTCAGTGGAGTCCATGTGCTTCCTCTTACATGATACTTTGCCGGATGCATCCTCAGTGGGATGTTCTGGGGAAAACTGCAAAGAAGGGGTCTCCTGAAGAGGAGAGACCTGAGGCTCTTCTGTCCAGTGTTCAGGAGGTGAAGCTTGTGGCAGTTGCGGCACAGAGGGGGTACAGAACTCCGACAAAAGAGCTTAGCCAGTGGAGGCAAGTGCCCTCTGCATGGCCTGGAAGGCCGGTCCACCCAAAGAGGGATGGGAGCCCAGAGCCGAGCAAGACAACCTCAGAACCGGGGTCACACCCCACCCCGACAAGCCTGCCACCAGACCAGGAGTCTCAAGGGGACCGTGAACCACAAGAGAGAGAACATCCCTGGATGGTGCCATAGAAAAAAATTGGCATGGAGCCAGGAATACCCTCTCCAAAGGCACAGCCACTGGCCTGAGAAGAGCCCGATGCCCAATGCACCGAAGGCCACAAGGACGACTCTGGTTCCAAAGTGAGATCCACTACTGGAGTCAGAGAAAGGGAAGCTGCTGTCAGAGTAATAGGCTTCGAGACTTGAGTGGAAGTTGAAGGAGTAGTATACATAGGGGTTTGAGGCAAAATACGCTCATCTGAATGAGAGAACATGAACTTTGATGGATGAAACAGACCTCTGGCCACAAGCAACTGGTCAACAAGCTGCAACACATCCTGTTCGGAAAGACTCTTGGTTGACCTCATGGAGAAGGCCAATAGTAATTCTGGCCTTTCTAGGAAAGGGCTATACTGACTGTTAGCAAAAGGATCCAAAGAAGGGGAATACTTGGTCCTCGCTAATTCAGCAGGTGCAGAGCTCAGAGCCGAGGAAGTCTGCACCGAGAAGAATGGTGTGGAACAAGTCTGTGCCAAAGATGTCAGCAACATAGTAATTGAAGGTGTCTGCACCATAAAGGTCAAAGCTTGCTCCAAAGGGTACGGTGCCATAGTGAAAAGTGTCTGCACCGGTAGTATTTCCAGTGCCAAAAAGAACTGCACCAAAGTACATGTCGGTGCTGAGAAAGTCTGCGCTGTGGAGTACAGAAAAGTCATAGTTGGTGTCGAAGGTGACTATACCAATGGTGCCAAAGGGGACATAACTTGTATAGACAGTGCCGATGGGGGTTGCGACAGAACTGTCAGAACCATAGTTGTCTGCACCGGGAACTCCAGTACCAATATCAATAGAGGAGACATGGCTGTAGTCAGGATCATTTGGGGTGGTGCCGAGCCTGGAGCCGACAGAGTCACAGGTGGCAGCGCTGGAGTAGTAATCAATTTCACCTTTTTGTGAGTTGACTCCCTATGGTCTCCAGAGGGAGAAGATGGGAGAGACTTTGATGAAGAGAAGGAAGAATGCCTCTTGCAGGGTTTAACAGGAGGGGTTGAGCTCTTCAACCCAGAAATAGCCTCAGAGAAAGGAGACTTGAGGAAACCTTTCAAAATTAACTTATTCTTCCTCTCAATGAGAGTCCTGGTAGAGAAGTTCTTGCAAATTCCACATGGAGGATCTACAGTCAAATGAGGGACATTAAGACAGTAGATACATAAGTCATGGCCATCGGAAAGTGGTAACTTACAGCCGCAATCCTTGCACTGTTTGAAACCAACAGAACTCTTCTTATCTGACATATCTAGAGTGGAGAGGAAGCACAGTGGCAAAAAGAATAATTGCTACCCCAGAGAAAGGGCAAAAGGAGAAAGAAAGAATTACCAATGGTGGTAATGAAGAATTACCACAAGGTATGAAAAGAGGGAAATAAGGGAAGAAACCTAGAGGGACAGAGTCTAAATTATGCAATAGGGTAGGAAAATATTAGAGTAAACTTTTGAGAAAAGTTAAAAATAACTATATATATATATATATATATATATATATATATATATATATATATATATATGTATAATCTATAGGTTTACCTTTATATCATCGATCACACTTCATTGACCGGCCACTTAATCAACACAGTTTACGCGAACCAAAACCTCGAAAAATTTTAAATATCGAAAGACATTCGACATTCGAAATTTTCAGCCGTGCCACACCTCCACACCATTGCTACCATGGGTCAAAATGGGGCGAGGTTTTGTCATTCGTTTATTCAGAATTCGACGTTGGAGACATTCGCATTTCGGCATTCGCAGAAGTCATGTTGCCCATATCGGGATCGACAATATAAAGGTAAACCATATATACATATATATATATATATATATATATATATATATATATAGAGAGAGAGAGAGAGAGAGTCAAAAAAATTAGACAGCTAAGAGAGTGACTTGACGGCTGTTCAGCAACATGGCAAATGAGATCTGAGGTAACAGAGAGCAGTGCATTCTGGGTAGGACCTTGGCTCAAGGGTTTTTGGCTGACGCGAGCTTGATATTGGCTGGCTCGGTTCCGAAGACGGAACCGATAACCCATCAGTAAGGACTGAATGAAGATTAACAACATCAGATCAGAATGTTTTCTCTCTCTCTCCTCACCCCTTATCTTCTTTAATTTATTATTTATTATTATGATTCAACATTAACATATTTTGTTAAACTGTTTTTTTGGCCTTATGGTTTAATTCTTACTGGTTTGCTGTTAGCATACTGACTGTTATGTGACTTAATATTGTGTTACACATAATATACGTTAATATGTATTTGGATGAATGAATATTATGTTCCACTCTGTTAATACTAACATTGGTTTGGTTATTACTAACCTTAACTTATTGCTATAACTCATTTACCACAGTGCATGAAGGTAGTCCAGTTCCGACTGATCCACCTGCTTTGCCTACTCTGGCCATGGCACCGGGTTCCAGCATGTCTGGTAACCAGACTGGTAGTGCCCCCTCTGCTGCCCCTGCACTATCTGCAGTGTCAAGTAGTTCTGCCCCAGGGAATGGGGCTAGGCCCCCTCTGAGAGCAGTGGTGCAAGGGGAGTTGTCACCCATGATGAGCTGCCAGTTTTGATGTGCAGGATTGTGTACCATGGTTTTGGATGCCACCTGCACCATATGGAAGGCATTCTGGTCAATCTGGTGGGAAACCTCACCTCGGAGCCCAGGCTCTACTACTACCACCCCCGTGGCAGTGAGGGAGCAGTTTTGACAGTCCCATGGGGGGACTTCAGTCACACTGCTACCATGTGGAGGCACATGGGACTGAGATTACACAACACCCTCCCCATCCAAGGTGTTCACCCGCTCATGTGTCACACACCACCCCTGTCTGTTGTCTTTCCTCTCTTGTCTGTCTGAAAATGCTTCCTTACCTACCCAGCTTACCTCACCGACATATACTTATTTACCTTTCCCAACATTGCAGTCTCACATTAAAAAAAAATATGGGTACCTGTCCCAAAAAACATCAGCCCATACATAGCTCTCCATTTCACAGACATGTCCACTGGACACACGTAATTAGTTCCAACTGGCTTGACAATACATTTATGTTGTCCTCACCCCTCTCTCTGGGTTTGAGAGTCTAAAGTCATGTACAAATTCTGTCAAAGTGCACAGTTGTTGCTGTACAAGAAATGGATAGTTATGGTTCTTTCCTGCACCTTTCCTGCACATCCCTACCTGCCTTTCACTATGTTTCCCCCCTGCTTGCACCCCATTTCACACTTTCCTATCTCTCCATTTTTTCTTTTCTTTATATATTTTAGTGCAATGCTGCACAATGAGCTGCATTGCTCAGCTTAGCTAAGCTCAGTTAAATGGATCTATATTGAATATATGTGTTTTCAGAGTATAATAAACACATGCAAATTAAACATCTGTCGCCTATTTCAGGCCCAGGACCATCACACCTGCAGACCACTGCATTAACCTGCCAACCATGCAGCTGTTAATTGAAACAGGTGGCTTAAACAAAACATAGTGATTGTCAGCTACAGTCATTAAAAAGGTTTCAGCGGCATGCTTCATCATGCAAACTTGATTAAAAAGTAATGGAAAAATGGGAGTGTACCTTGGACTCTAGTGCAAGACTACACAACTAGAAAGCCAAACACATAATAATGGATGTAAGTGAGGCCTTTGATAGCAGGAAAATGTATCCTTTTATCAGCATGTAGAAATACACCTGCTAAGACACTAATGGCAAAATACATGTTCCACTGGCACCCTGGTGCAGAAATACATCTATATAAAGCCATGCACATAGTGATGGAAGTAATAAATGTTTGTCACAGCTTGTATGTGTGCACTTATATCTTGCAAATACACCTATTGTAGCAGTAACTCAATCACTCAGTCTGTTAACTGCCTTGCAAACAATACATTTTGCCACACACAGTCCTGGGTTCAAATCCAGTGGTGTATAGTAGTGAAATTACATTATTGTGAAGCCAGCAATTAATGACTCATGAGTCATGCACTCTTTTTCCACACAATGCATTTCAAATGAAATGTCTGCTTTTCACTGATGGAAGTCACAGACCTGCATTTAGGAACAAACTTCTCATATTCCTGTGGCAAAACTATATGTGCATAAAGTATCACGTCATGCATTAATATGCATCCACAGAGAATTTCAACTCAAGTACTACAAATGAGGGCCACTAATATCAAAGTGCACCAAAAAATCCTTTCAAACCCATACATATACATTTGAAGTCCTTGCTTGTAACATGGACTGCCCTCATACATGCTCCAAATTACTACCATATACCTGTGACGACCATGCCCTGGCCCAGCAATCAAGGAGCCTCAATCCTCACCACTAACACCAGGGAGGTCATCTCATAAAAGAGAAAATGATAACTAATACACACAGTAAAGTACAATTTCCCTTAAGTGCACACAGAGATCACAGTCAGTCTGGGGCTGGTTGCTCCCTTGCTCACCAGGTCCCCAATAAGACTCCCCACTGGCACAGCTATAGGGTCCAGGTCTTAGCCTAACTGAGCAAGCTAAAACCTCCAGTACCCTCTCTGTGCAACCAGTGCATCATGTCTCTGCCAAGTAGCTGACACAACACACACACACACACACTTTGAGATAAGTATTTATACAACTTCACAGACACTCCTGGGAACGGCTGACACAGATTCTCCAGCTGTGCCCCTTTACCCAGATTATACGGTAGTAATTACTGCCACCACCCAGTTAATAATATCAGCTACTAAAAGGCCCTTAAAAGGGTGCCCAATTATTACTGTGCAATATTAATATCCAATGGTAGTATGACTAACAGTCAAGGCTTACTTTAGAGTGGCCTATTACAATAACCTCTATAAAAATGCAATGTACTCTAGAGCTTATCTCTACATAAATCAGCCACAGGTAGAAGGTTTTAGAAATATTTAATAATAAATAATTAAAACACAAGACAAAACTACTAAACCACAGAGATATCTACGAGTTCACGGATCACACAGAAACTTAAAATAATACAGTAGGACACATCTGATTTCAAAGAAAAATACCTAATTAATCTTTACTAGCTTTAACTATTCCTACAAGAACTCACAGTGCTAAAACTTACATGTGAGCACAAGGCAGAGTGCTGGTAAGTTAGATGCCCAAAGTCAAAATGATTCCTAGTCTCTTGTGAAGAATAGTATTTAAACATTACTAACAAACATGTTTCCTGGGTCCCTCCCTAAATTACATCATTTTTGACACTTAGGTTTTCCCAGGCAAACTGCATTATTTAGCAATCTAACACCTGCACAGAAACTTACAACAATAGAAGACATTTCACATGTATATGCTAGCAGAAACCAGGGCAGTAAAGCACCTTCCATATCTAAATTCTAGTCATAAACTTTAGCCTTAAAACAATGGGCATGAAATCTTCATCCAGCCGCCCTGGAGCCAAACTGTAAACATTAAAGAGATTCATAAGCTCTTTGCAACTTAAAAAGACATATTTGAAATACTTGGCTTGGTTTTCCTTACAGCAGATGGCAATGTTGCAGCAATCTTGAAGTTCACATTTTACAGTGTTTTCTTACATTCAAGAAACATGCCTGTATTTTACATTTATTATCAAGAAAACATGCCTGTATTTTACATTTATTTATACAGTTGATAGAACTATGTATCAAATTCTATTTGACTAGGCTGGCAGCCTTCGCCCATCTCTCCCCAATCGTCACATCCCCCCCCCCCCGGGGAAATCAAGCAAATTTTTCAAGTGCCCCTTGAGAAACATCTCTTGAGAGTGTCAGGTCTACCTGGGTGTACCTCACCCCACTCCCTGTCTTGAGAGCCCATCTGCATTGGCATTGCTACTCCCACTGCAGTGCTGCAGTGGCATATCATATGCTTACAACCCCAGACTCCATTTTAGCAACTTGACATTTTACTGACTGGCTCTGTTTAACCATGTTAGAGGGTTGTGATCTGTCATCACAGTGCATTTTCTTCCATACAGATAAGGCTGAAGTTTTTGTAGTGCCCACACTATGGCTAGAAATTCATATTCTACCGCTGCATAGCATTCCTCCCTGAGTTGGAGCCTATGACTGAGATAAACCACTGGGTGCTCTTTTCCCTCTGAAGAAATATGGCTAAGTACAGCCCCCACCCCATAGTTTGAAGCATCCACCTGCACAACAAAGTCTTTATTGTAGTCTGGACTGGCTAATACAGGGGGTCCTCCCAAAGCTTCCTTAAGCTTCTGAAATGCCTGGTCACATGTTGGGGTCTACACTACCTTATCTGGCCTGTTCTTCCTTGTCAGGTCTGTGAGGGGAGCAGCTATGGTACTATAATTGGGGACAAACTCTCTGTAGTACCCTGCTGTCCCTAAGAATGTCCTCACCTGCTTTTTGGTAATGAGCGCAGGCCATGCCTGAATAGCTTCCACTTTGGCAGGTTCTGGCCTTATCTTACCACTCCCCACTCTATGTCCTAGGTAGGAGACTTCTGCCATACCCACATGACATTTGCTCGGCTTAATGGTCAACACTGCTCTCTGTAGTCTGCCCAGCACCTCCCTGACATGCTGATGGTGCTCTTGCCAGGAATGGCTGTAGATAGAAATATCATCCATGTAAGCAAGGGAAAACCCTCCTGCTAAGATATGATCTACCAGCCTCTGGAAAGTCGCTGGTGCAGTCTTCATTCCAGAGGGCATCTCTGTGAACTCATACAAGCCAAAAGGAGTCACAAAGGCTGACTTCTCTCTAGCACTGGGAGTCAAGGGCACATGCCAGTAACCCTTGGTAAGATCAATGGTTGTAAGATACTTAGCCCTACCCAGCTGTTCTAGGGCCTCATCTGTCCTAGGCATGGGGTAAGCATCTGACTCTGTGTGACTATTTAATTTCTTGTAATCTACACAGAACTAGGTGCTGCCATCCTTCTTGGCACCAGTACCACTGTTGGACTCTTGAACCACCCCTAGTTCCAACATCTCCTGTACCTCTTCCCTCAGAGTCTGTTTGACTCTCTCAGGCACCCTATAATGGGCCTGCCTGATAGGCCTTCGAGGTCCTGTATCCACATGGTGCTGCACCAGGTGGGTGCTCCCTGGTTTCCCTGTGAATATGCCCCCAAACTCCTGCAACACTGCTTGGATTTCTTGAACCTGGGTAGGAGATAGCTGCTGGGATATTGCTACCCCTTCCATCGAGGTGTCAGCCCGAGCCTCACTGAGGAGATCAGTCACAAGATCTCTCTCAGACTCTTCCTGCAATCCACTGCAAATGCTCAGCACAAAGGCCTCCCTATCATGGTAAGGTTTCATCATGTTAACATGGTACAATTTGTGCCCCTGCCATCTGCCTAGCACTTCCACCATGTAGTTAACATCACTTACCTTTCTTACCACCTTGTAAGGTCCCTCCCAAGCTGTCTGCAACTTTTTGTGTCTGACAGGAATGAGAACCATCACATGCTGCCCTACAGCATACTCTCTAGCTCGAGCATTCCTGTCATACCACACCTTTTTCTGTTGTTGGGCTTCTGCCAGGTTATCCTGGGCCAGGCCCATGCATTCCCTGAGCCTTGTCCTGAGGTTCAGGACATATGCCACAACAGTTTCCTTGTGAGACTCACACACACCTTCCCACTCATCTCGAATTAAATCTAGAGGTCCCCTCACCCTATGCCCATACAGCAACTCAAAGAGGGAAAAACCTGTGGATTCCTGGGGAACCTCTCTGTAAGCAAACAACAGATGGGGAAAATATTTGTCCCACTCCCTCTTAAACTGATCTGTAAATGCCCATAGCATGGACTTGATTGTAGAGTTTAACCTCTCAACAATACCATTAGACTGGGGATGGTAGGGGTGGCCTTCATGTGCTTCACCCCAGAGGACTTCCACAGACACGCCAGTAGGTCTGACATAAAACTGTCACCTCTTTCAGACAGTATTTCCTTTGGGAAATCTACCCTGCTGAAAATCTCTAGCAAAGCATTTGCCACCTTCTCTGCTTCAATGGAGGACTCAGCCACTTCCTCAGGGTATAGTGTATCATAATTTACAATCACTAGGATGTACTTTTTCCCTGTGGAAATTGGGGTACTCAGAGGACCCACAATATCCATAGCTACCCTCTGAAATGGCTCCTCAATCACAGGCTGAGGCATCAAAGGAGCTCTCACCTTGTCTCCTGCTTTGCCTACCTTTTGGCACTGCTCACAGGTCCTGCAGTACCCTGTTACTTCTCTGGAAATTCCAGGCCAATAGAAGTTTTGCATAATACACCTCTTTGTAGGTTTTATGCCCACATGACCTGCAAAGGGAATATCATGGGTTATGGCTAGAAGCACCAGACAGTAAGCTCTAGGCACTACCAACTGCTGTACTCTCTCACCTTCTAGCCCTCCCTCAGGGGTCCACTCTCTGTACAGTAAACCTTGGTCCCAGTATACAGATTCCACCGTCCCTTGAGAATCAGGTGTCTCCCTAGCTACCTGCCTCAGGCCTTGCAATGTGGGGTCTGAGAGCTGAGCCTTTCTCAAGTCTCTCCTTGTAACCCTTCCCAGCTCCCTTTCCACAGGAAGTCGGGCATCCTTTGACAGCGGTGCCTCACTGTCAGCCTGGGTACTACTACTCACCTCTACCTTTGCAGTTACCCTGTCCAAGGGAACATCAGTATCCACAAGCAGCTGTGGCTCACATTCAGTCTCACTGCTACAGCATAGCTCACTCCCTGAAGTAACCACCTCAGCAGTCCTGGCTGCAAGTATGCAGTCTGTCTGGGTCTCCACTAGGCTACCAGACCCACATGCTTGTCTCTTAGCCTCACTGCTTTTAACTGCATAAGTACATGGTACTGCCTCATCCAAATCCTTCCTTCTCAGGACATCTGCAGGATGGTAGTTCCATACCCCTGTTGTCTCAAGACATCACACTGTTGGCATTTTGACTTTCTTACTTACTGGCTCTTTCACCTTTTGTTCCCCACCTTGCCTCCATGGACATCTGTATGCCACATGGCCCCACTGGTTGCATTCAAAACATTTAACCCTAGCTCCTGGATGTGTACATGGACTAGTGGCTTCCCCTGCTACTTGTGAATTCTGTTGGGGCAGTCTGTGCTGCCCATCATGGGTTTCTTTAGTCCCATGAGCAGTATTGGGGGTCCCTTTCCTATGCAGGGCTGCCCTGCTTGCTAGGTATAGCTCTCCCTTCTTCCCCAACTCCTCTGAAGTAGCATACTGTTTATCAGCTAACCAGATCCTCATGTCTTCAGGCAAAGTGCTATGGGCTTGTTCCCTTACCAAAAGGTCTGCCAGCCCTTCAAAAGTGGTGACCTGACATCCACTCACCCAGCTATGAAAATAAGTACTCAGTCCAACATATTCACATACATTTTCATCTGCCTTGCGTCTATGATCATGAAACTTTTTCCTATACATTTCAGGTGTTAGCTTAAAACATTCTAAGAAATGTCTTTTTACAGCAGTATAATCAAAACAGTCAGTGTCATGCATTTTTGCTAAAGAAGTTACAGCTTTAACATGGAGTAAGGGGGTCAGGAACCGTACCCTTGGTCAACTTCATACTGTTTACATATCGCTGAAACATATGAATGAAGCTATCAAAATTATCCACCTCTTTAAACTGTGAAAGAAATTTACTGACCTTTTGTGCTTCTGGGGTCTGGTTACTCCCTTCCCCATTACCTCCACGACTCTGGCGAAGAGTCAGCATTTCCCTCTCATGCCTCCTCTGCCATTCATTTTCCTCAGCTTGTAAACTTCTAATTTTCTCAGCTGCTTCTAGTTCCATATGCCTGGCCTTAAACTCAAGTCTCTTTATCTCCAGCTGGATTTTTAAGTCCACTGCAGAAAGGTTGAGCTGTCCATTCTCCGAGGATATTGTATCTCCACTGTCAGTCTGATTGTCCTCCAGGCTGCTGTTTTTAGATGCAGCTGTAACCAAGGCTGCAATCAGGTCTGCTTTAGTCAGGTTTCCATGCACCAGCCCCCTTGCCTGGCACATCTCCCCAGCTGGCTCTTTGTCAGCTTTCCATACTCTTCTGCTGACATGCTGCCTGCTCACCCTAACACTAAGCTAACAAAAGAATTAAAACAATTGTGATCTGAACTCTGCGTATACACTGCATGGCTGTTTTAGAGTACAAAACACTTTTAGAGATCACTGTACATAAGCTACAGGAATTCACTCTACCCCACATCACTACAAGCCAATTAGTATGTGAAGTAGATCCCACCACTGTCAAACACTTGTGATGACCGTGCCCTGGCCCAGCAATCAAGGAGCCTCAATCCTCACCACTAACACCAGGGAGGTCATTTCCTACAAGAGAAAAGGATAACAAATACACACAGCAAAGTACAATTTCCCCTTAAGTGCACACATAGATCACAGTCAGTCTGGGGCTGGTTGCTCCCTTGCTCACCAGGTCCCCAATAAGACTCCCCACTGGCACAGGTCTCAGCTTAACTGAGCAAGCTAAAACCTTTAGTACCCTCTCTGTCCAACCAGTGCTTCGTGTCCCTGACAAGTAGCTGACACAACACACACACACTTTGAGATAAGCATTTATTCAACTTCACAGACACTCCTGGGAAAGGCTGACACAGAATCTCCAACTGTGCCCCTTTACCCAGACTATACAGTAGTAATTACTGCCACCACCCAGTTAATAATATCAGCTACTAAAAGGCCCTTAAAAGGGTGTCCAATTATTACTGTGCAATATTAATATCCAATGGTAGTATGACTAACAGTCAAGGCTTACTTTAGAGTGGCCTATTACAATAACCTCTATAAATATGCAATGTACTCTAAAGCTTATCTCTACATAAATCAGCCACAGGTAGAAGGTTTTAAAAATATTTAATAATAAATAATTAAAACACAAGACAAAACTACTACACTACAGAGATATCTAAGAGTTCACAGATCACACAGAAACTTAAAATAATACAGTAGAACATTTCTGATTTCAAATAAAAATACCTAATTAATCTTTACTAACTTTAACTATTCCTACAAGAACTCACAGTGCTAAAACTTACATGTGAGCACAAGGCATAGTGCTGAGAAATTATATGTCAAAGTCAAAATGTTTCCTAGTCTCTTGTGAGAAATAGTATTTAAACATTACTAACAAACATGTTTGCTGGGTCCCTCCCCAAATTACATCATTTTTGACACTTAGGTTTTCCCAGGCAAAAAAACTGCATTATTTAGCAATCTAACACCTGCACAGAAATATACAACAGTAGAAGACATTTTACATGTATATGCTAGCAGAATCCAGAGCAATAAAGCACCTTCCACATCTAAATTCTAGTCATAAACTTTAGCCTTAAAGCAATGGGCATGAAATCTTCATCCAGGCGCCCTGGAGCCGAATTGTAACCATTAAAGAGATTCATAAGAGCTTTTCAACTTAAAAAGACATATTTGAAATATTTGGCTTGGCTTTCCTTACAGCAGATGGCAATGTTGCAACAATCTTGAAGTTCACATTTTACAGTGTTTTCTTACATTCAAGAAACATGCCTGTATTTTACATTTATTATCAAGAAAACATGCCTGTATTTTACATTTATTTATACAGTTGATAGAATTACGTATCAAATTTTATTTGACTAGGCTGGCAGCCTTTGCCCATCTTTCCCCAATCGTCACAATACCAATAAAAAAAACAAATTTAGTTGGGGGTATGGGGGTGTAACGATCACATGCATGGGTTTGACATACTGTGGTGTGTATTTTGCTGTAATGTTGGCCAAGTGTTTATTTACAGTTTGAAAAAATTGATATTCGCAAAAAAAAAAGATTTGCTGTTTTTGTCTCAGTGAAGTAAGGTTCTATTATGTTGACATTTGGTCTTCTGAAGGTAATCCATATTTATATATAACTATATAAGTGAGTCTGAATTTGTGTGTGTGTGTGTGTGTGTGTGTGTGTGTGTGTGTGTGTG
>NC_056725.1:1287819913-1287844913 GCF_019279795.1 Protopterus annectens
GCAGCCTTTCTGCCCCCGTGGGAGTGGTTACTGACTTGAAACTGTAGTTTTATTGGCCATTCTGGGTCAATTCCAAAACTCCTTCATCTTCCTCTCTTAAAACCCTCTTTGCGGTTTTGCGTTTTGTGCATAAGCGCAACAGTGGGCAGCAACGCCTAATTGGGTTTAAACTATTCCTGGCTCCACAAAGTCTGCTCTTCACTTTTTCCCTTAGAACTGCTCTATCTCTCAATTTAAACACCATATTCTCATTCTAAGGCCCTTCACTGGTCCAATTAAGTAATCCTACAAGTTAGCACTATTAAACCATAAGCACTACTTACTCTTATAATCTCTACGATTACCCTGTCCTCTATTGGTCCATCTTAAATTCAGTTTCCCTATTACTCTAGCATGTCCAAAGGTCAGTCAATGGTTTCCTCTCCAGTCCAGCTGGTGAATCTGGGAATTTTGAGGCAATGTTACAACTGTCTCATGTACACGGACAACCCTCTCCTCTTCCAAACAGGTTCAAATATATGTGAGAGATGCAACTATTTAGCCAAACTGGAGGCTGAGCTCTCTCATCTCAAAACTGATGTAACCAGTCAGGAGGAGAAGGTAACCTCACACAACACAATTCCAGTATCACATAGTCCCACCACATCAGCGAACCAAACATATAAATACACAAAACATACTGAGGCTCTAAATAAAAATCTACCTAAGCAACAGAGACCTCCAAAGCAGACATCCAAGCAAACGCTACCTCAAAACAAAACACACACAACACATAACCCACAAAGTCAGTGTGCCAAGCAGCCACAGCCCTTAAGGCTGAATAACACACCTGATACTCTTGTTATAGGTGACTCTATTGTCAGACACACTGACGTCCCACTCACCAGGCTGAATAAAGAGAAGGTCACAGTGAGCTGCCTGTTGGGTGCTAGGATCCGCCACATAACGCAAGCACTCAGGTCACTCCAAAGCAAATACAAATATGACTCAGTCATTGTACATGCTGGTGTGAATGACCTGAGACGTACCTCCCTGGACTACATGAAAAGGGACATAGAGGAGCTCTCTGATCATGTAGCCCAGGCTGGTATGACCCTGACCTTGAGCAGCATCTTACACTCACCTAGAATGATGCTACAGTACAAAGACAAAATGATCAATTTTAACAATTGGCTAAAATTTTGGTGTCATTCAAAGGGGATCCAGTGTCTGTCAGCCTGGGATGACATGCTCGACAAGCCACGTTGCTTCGCTAGGGACGGCTTGCACCTGTCACCACTGGGCTTTCGGATATTGGCAAAGGCTCTTGCCACCCCCATAGTGCCTTTTTTAGGCAACGCTCAAAAGTCAAACCCACCCCCATAGAGAGCACAAGGAACAAGAAACTAAGGGTAATGCTGCTAAACGCCAGAAGTCTTAACCTCAAGATGCACGCACTCGTAGCTCTCCTCAGTATGGAGAACATCGATATCTGTGCAGTGACAGAAACCTGGTTCAAGGCTCCAGAGAGCACCCCAGCACTACCAGGCTATACCTCATATCATGCTTTTCGGCCCCAAAACCCGGACCGAACCACAAAAGGAGGGGGAGTTTCCATATTTATCAAGGATATCCACACCTCCAGGTTAGTGGCATTGCACGAAGTATCGGAGACCATCCATGTGCAACTAACAGTGGGCAAGACTGCTTTTCAGTTTATAGCATCCTACAGACCACCCTCTCAAAGTCAGGAATCCCATTCGGCTTTCCTGAAAACATTGGAGAACATGAAGATCTCTCAGAACACCATTATATTGGGCGACTTCAACTACCCAAACATTGACTGGAAGCACTACTCAAGCCCCAGCACCTTGGCCCAGAGATTCCTGGAAATTATAAACTCAAATGCTATGGAACAGCTAGTCACCACTCCCACAAGAGGGGACAACATACTAGACCTGATCATTACCAACATGGGGACTCTATGCTCCACACCAGAAGTATATCCCTCATTGGTAAGATCAGACCACAAATTAATTTCACTGGATGTCCACATCCCGACTCCACCCCAGCCCAGAAAACCACAGTGAAAAACTTCTCAAAGCGAACTTCTCACTTCTCAAAACCGAAGTGGAATCCTTCAAGGCCACAGGGCCAGTGGAAACTACAGCTCAAACTGCAGAATCCTATATAAATGCATTCTACAAACATCTCCAGGAATGCATGGATCATGCTATCCCAAACAAAACCAAGACCCAATCATCCAAAGGCAGGCGTCCAGTCTGGTGGACCCCTGCCATAAATAAACTGTACAACAGAAGGAGGAAGCTACTACATGATAGAGCAAAATCCCTAATAGGGAAGGCATCTCTGATCAGTACTAGCAAAAAATTACAATCCCTCATAAAATCCTCCAAGGCCAGCTTCGAGAGAAAAATTGCACAGGACACCAAAGACAATCATAAGGCTGTTTTTACTCATGTTAGAAACTTGGCATGCAACTCCCAGACTTGTTCTGAGTTGATTCTAAATGACAAAAAATACACTGAACCCACAGACATCGCCAATATCCTGGCAGACAGGTTCAGTGCGAACTTCTCCACCCCCCAAAAGAGCAAATATCTATCCCGGCAGAGGGCTGCCTCCCAAACATCTCAGATGCTCAGGTGAAAGCTGCCCTCTCCAAAGCAAAAAACACTGCTTCCATGGGACCAGATGGCGTCCCAGGCTGTCCTACATGAACTACAAGAGGAACTAATCCCTCAAATAAAACAGCTATACAATCTCAGCCTCACTACAGGATATGTGCCCACAGAATGGCGTACAGCAACAGTGGTCCCACTCCACAAAGGTGGAGCATCTACGGACCCTGGAAACTATCGCCCATAAGCCTGACTAGCTTAGTCTGCAAGGCTATGGAGAGGATCATCATGGAGCTCATAAACAAAGACATTGGGGACCTACAGACACTAGATCCTACCCAGTTCAGCTTTGTCAAGGGCAGATCCTGCCTTTTGAACCTGGTTGACTTCTTTGAAACAGTCACCAAAGCCATAGATGAAGGAAAGGTAGTCCACACAGCCTATCTGGACCTTGCAAAGGCATTTGACACAATACCCCACTCGGGCATCATAGATAAGCTATCCAGCTTAAATATAAACCCCTATGTCACAAGATGGGTCGCAAACTGGCTCAAAGACAGAACCCACAGAGTGAGAGTTGCTGGAGCCATGTCAGACTCAAAACCCGTCACAAGTGGCGTCCCACAGGGTTCTGTCCTGGGACCACTCTTGTTCGGTATATACTTTTCTGAGGTACAGGAAAACGTGGGAGGACTATGGCTCACCAAGTTCGCAGACGACTGCAAACTGGGCGCCATAATCAACTCTCCAGCTGACACAAACATCCTTCAAAAAGGTCTCACAGAGACAGATAACTGGTGCCAGCGCCATGGTTTAAAGCTAAATGCCAAAAAATGTATAGTCATACCCTTTGGCAAAAACAATGTGCCCACAAATTACCACATAGGCGGAAACCCATTAAGTACAGAGAAAGTTATTAGAGACCTGGGGACCCAAGTTGATAGCAATCTCTCCTTTGAAAACCACATTGCCAAAGTGGTTAGAAAGACCTTCTACATAGCCCACCTCATCACGAGGGGTTTCACATCTAGATCAAGAGGGGAAATCGTCCCCTTTTATTCATCCCTCATCAGGCCCATCATAGAATACAATGCCCCTTTTGGGATGTACCTTACCCGACACCTGCAGCAATTAGAAAGACCCCAAAAGTATCTCACCAAGAGGATCAAGGGTCTCAAACAGATGCCATATACTGCTCGGTTAAAATAACTCCAGCTCTACTCAGTTGCATACCGCCTACTTCAGGGCGATCTATGCCTGACATACAAAGCTATGTCAAATCCAGAATTAATGGACATGCTCCACCTCAATAAATCTAGATCCCTTAGAGCCACATGCTCGAGGGACTTGAACCTCAGCACAGAAATAAATAGAACTTGCTGGAGGGACAGGTTCATAACCCAGAGGCTCCCTTCGCTCTGGAATAGAATTCCAGTTCATGTGAGGCAGAGCACCTCACTGAATCTCTTCAAGAAGAATCTCGACAAGTGGATGGGGGATCGTAGGTTTGTTCCAGGGATTACTCCTGTGTCACTATTAGACAGAGGCACAGTAAACTAAACCTTAAAAAGGGCACAGTATACTCAAATCAAGGGGTGGCGTAAGCCATACATAATCGGGCTAGGCTTATAATTGCCCCAGGGCAGATAGCCTAGTATGAACCTATGAACCTATGAACTATATATATATATATATATATATATATATATATATATATATATATATATATGTGTGTGTGTGTGTGTGTGTGTGTTTGTGTGTGTGTGTGTGTGTGTGTGTGTGTGTGTGTGTGTGTGTGTGTGTGTGTGTGTGTGTGTGTGTGCATGTGTATGTATATGTATATATGTGTGTATGTGTATGTATGTATATATGTGTATGTATGTGTATGAATATATATGTATGTATACTCTTACATGTATATTTGCTTGAATGTATATATGGAAAATTTAAGGACTGATATTCTCTTATTCAGTTGTGAAATATCTTGCAATGATCAAGTTCTTATCTACTCTCATTGTATATTTTGTACACTTGTATTTTCAACCAGAAGGGGAATATACTCTTATTGTATACTAACGGCTATAAAGTCTACTATCTATATGCTACTACTCTGTAATGTCTCTTTTTGTAAATTTTTCTTCTCTGTCTAAACTTATGGAGTTTTTCTCCCCAGGACTCCGCTGAAAATGGACACTTGTTGTCCACTCGGACTATCCTGGCAAACAAATGTTAAATAAAAATAAGTAATAAACATAACTCATGTTAGTGTAGTGAAGTGCAATCTCAGAGTTGATATATTTAAGTAGCAGGGTGTGTGGGGGGGTGCAGCCTCCCACATGGGAAGTGCAAGGGCAATTTCCCCTGCTTATACTTGGAGAAAAGTAATATGGTTTGTGTTGTATTTGTTTCTGCATCTACTTCTGCCGGAATATAGTAAGCGTTGGTCTCCTGTGTATTTTCAGTATTCTGAAATGCATTATTTTGAATTTTCAGTCTTTTGAACTTTCAAGATTTTAGTCTTAGTATTTTGAAATTCAAGATTTTGGGCTTTCAGTCTTCTGAAGTGACTCCATATAGCTTTATATTTATATTTACATTTATTGGAGCCAGTAATATCATTGACTGTATGTACAGTCAACATCTATTTGGTATACTCAATTGGATAAAAAAAAAAGATGACTGAAAGTAGGGGTAGATCACTACAATATTGTGGTTGGGAGTATGTCCTCTCCTTGGTATTCTGAGATCTTAAAATTGGATTACATAAGCAGCTGGGGTATGAGTGCAGGGAGGCCTGCCCACCTGCAAAAAACATTGTTTTATTTCTTACATTCTCCAAGGTTATCTCTCAGAACTTGCATGTTGAAATGTTGCTTTTTTCCTTAACTTTTTTGTTAATGTTAGTAACATTGCATTTGGGCATTTATTTTAATTTGAGTACACCTATATATGCATATAGCTAGACAAATAGATAGAAGATAGATAGATGGATAGATAGATAGATATATAGATAGATAGATAGATAGATAGATAGATAGATAGATAGATAGATAGATAGATAGATAAATAGATAGATTCCTCCTCACTTATCATCCCTGATCTTCACTAGAATAAGCTCCGTTGGTAGTCGTAGTGCAAAATCTGGTCAAACTAGCCCACCCCCTTCCAAATAGTACATATGGAAATAAACTGCTATAATGGATGTGCAGTTTCCCATCATCTTACCAACCAGCCTCATTGACATGAGCATCCTGAGGCAATGTAGCAATTGCCTCATCTATACTGATAACCACTTACTCTTAAAACAAGCACCCTATGTGTGAGATGTAATTACATTATGAAACTAGAGGAAATACTTTCACGTAATGACAAACCAGACAACAAACAGGTTGTCAGCACACACACTTCCTCTCTTACACAAAATAAGTACATGACACATAAACCCACATATCTTGGACTCACTCACCTATCAACTCTCCTTAGTCATATAGTACTCTTGCTCAGTTTCTTCTCCTCTAATCATCCTGCCTTCCTTCCCACTAGACTGTGAGCTCTCTTCTACAGTCCTCCATGTTCAGACTTACCTCTGGATCTTTCTCTCTTCACTGATTGTCTTCCACAACACTTCTGCTCTCTTGGCTCTTCCCACTGTTCCTCTGGGCCCACTCCGCTCCCCTACCCTGCCCCCAATTCTCACCCGCCCCCACTACTCCTACATTTATCCCTCTACTAGACCCACCCCCACTTCACAGATTCCAGTCAAACACACCTCATCATTAACACCCTCAACCCCTTTGTTATCACTTCACACCCACTCATTACCTAACTTTACTTCTCCTCTACCTCTGACAGTCATTCTTCTTCTTCTCATTTGTGTCAATAATTTAAAACTTATTACCTCTTTCATCACCCATACCTTAAAAATGTACACATTATTAATTCCTCCACAACTCCAATTACTGATCTGGATCTCTCTCATACCTCCTCTAGCTACAACCTATCTCCTAACTTCATATGAACATCCAATCCACTACTCCCTGACCTTTCCCTCCTTACACACCTCTACACCTATATTCCCTTTATACTCAACCTCCATAAACCTAACTTATAAAGCCAGCTACCAACTAGCCAAATACCACAGACTTGTACATATCAAGTTTAACAACCTCAAAACCAAAAAAATCACTATTTTGCTTCTGGAAGCCTCTCCAGCCCAAACACTTTATACTTATCCATGCCCTATTGGATGGAGACATTCATCCCAACCCCGGCCCTCAACATACCTATTCTCTAGGATACACTAATCAAGTCCATAACTGGTACCCTCTTACCTACCAAACCAGGCAACTCACTCGCTGTAGCTCATGTCAGTATACGTAGTATTTGCAACAAAATTCATCAAGTCCACGCCCTCTTAGATATCCACCAATTTGACTTACTTTGCCTATCTGAAACATGGCTTAAACCTAACATTAAAGACAATGAAATTACCCCACCTGGGTACAATATTACAAGACATGATCGCCTAGCCAAAAAGGGAGGAGTGGCTATCCTATATAAAGCTAACCTTCAAATCAGCAATATAAATCTCAACCTACCCCCAGACATTACTTCTGAAATTATTAGCTTAAAGCTCCTACTCAACCAAAGCAAAGCCATAAATATTATTTGTACATATCTCCCCCAGGAAATAACATTAACATTCTAGAAAATACCCTTAACTGGCTCTCCTCTAACCTCCCACAAGAGACAATTATCCTAGGTGACGTAAATATTGATTGGAATACCTGTAAAAGCACAAACCCCACCTCCCATATAAACCTATATGGCTTCTCACAACTCATTAACAACCCTACCAGAACTAATAAAATCAATAATCATGAAACTACCTTAGACTGGATACTTACTAATAGCCCACAACATACCTATAAATCTGGTACCCTTCCAGATGATCTAAGTGACCATTCACTAACTTACATAATTAGACCTAGAACAAACCTAAATCTTCCTAATACTTTCCTAACATTACGTTCAAAAAAGCAATTTAACTCAGAACTCTTTCTAGCTGAACTAAAACAATGTAATTGGTCTCCACTAAAACTTCTTCCCCTTAATGAAGCAGTAGAATACTTAAATTCCACATTCCTATCCATTCTAGACCATCATGCACCTCTACGTACTATTAGAAACAAAGCTAAACCAGCCCCCTGGCTCACCAATGACACTAGGCAAAAAATCATTCTCAGAAATAAATCCTGGGCAAAATGGCGCGCTACTAGGAATCTGACTGATCACCAAACTTTCAGAGAACTTAGAAACAGTACAAAAAAGGCCATTGTGACAGACAAAAATAACTATTTTCTCCTATTTCAGCAAACCTCAAATAAGCAACCTAAACAATTCTGGACTAGTATTAACAATCTTCTTTCCCCAGGCCAATCTATTACCCCCAACCCACTAGGCTCCAATCCTGAACATCCCTCACAAACAGCTAATGCCTTTAACTCATTCTTTACAAGTGCTATCCAAACTCTAGCTAGTCACCTATCCCCCAACACTTCTAACCTGCTTACATCTTCTACTACTCCACCTCCTTCTTTTCATTTTGAACCAATTCCTACCTCCTTCATCTTCTCACTTCTTCATAAACTAAAACCTACCACCCCTTCGGCTGACAGACTCCCTGCTGAGTTCCTTCAAATAGGCGCCAAAGCTATTGCCTATCCCATCTCTATACTTTTAAATAGATCTAGAATTGAAGGAACTGTTCCTTCTATCTGGAAAATATCTCATATTATTCCACTCCACAAAGGTGGGAAATCCAATGACTTCTCTAACTACCGTCCGATAGCACTCCTATCCCCTCTGGCAAAAATATTGGAAAAATGCATACATAAACAACTACTAAACCACCTTCTCCAAAACAACCTACTTGCTTCCTGTCAGCATGGATTCAGACCTTCCCACAGCACCACCACTGCATTGCTCTCCTTCACTAACTCCATTAACTATAACCGCAATAACAATAGACTATCATCTGCACTCTTCATTGACTTATCTAAAGCTTTTGATATGGTCAATCACCAACTTCTTCTGCACATTCTTACTTCTCTCTCACTCGATCCTCCTTCCATAACCTGGTTCACATCTTACTTAGATAACCGACAACAAGCAGTTCTCTGGAAAAATTCTCTATCTGATCACCTTCCTATCTCTGTAGGGGTTCCTCAAGGCTCTATCCTAGGCCCCCTACTATTTTCCATTTTTATTAATGACCTTCAAACAGCTATCCCAAACACTACCTGCATTCAATATGCAGACGACTCTACAATAATCTGTACAGCCACCTCTCAAACTGAACTCCAGTCTATTACCCAAAAACCTTTTAACACCGTTGAACAATGGTTCTCTCAATGCTGCCTGCTCCTTAACTCTAAGAAAACTAAACTGCTACTCTTCTCACCAAGCTGAAAGTCTACCCCTATTCATTTCACTCTCACTTCCAACAATGGTACTCTTATCTCTCCGGATCTAACCACTAAGCTATTAGGAATAACTATTGACAACAATCTCAACTTTGATTCTCACATCACCAATACAATAAAATTAGTTAACAAAAAAATAGGTTCGCTATATAGAATCAAAGCCTTCCTCACTCCACTAGCTAGGACCACAATAGCTAGAATGCACCTAATCTCTACTCTACTCTATGTCTCACCTATATTTACCAATCTCTCTAAAAATAACCTCAATAAACTAATAACATCCTATAATAATATTGCTAGATTTGCTACAGGATCCTCCTTCAGAACCCATCACTGCCTGAACCTAAAACAACTAGGATGGCTCGAACTCCCTAACCACCTCAAACTCCAACAGCTTACTATAGTGCACAAGACCCTTTACCAACCTAACAAAACCCCAATAGTTACCAGTCTCATTATACCATACAATAACCTGAGACACCTACGCTCTTCAAACAAACTTTTGATCAATACTACTAAAACTAACAATGTAGCAGGTGATTCACTGTTCTCCAATGCTGTTGGAAAAATATGGAATAAACTACCCACTGAGATCACATCTCTCATGTCTCTCCCACTGTGTATTTCAATAATCACTGGCTATGCTCTTGTACTAACCCAGACTAACCCTGTCTCCTCTTTCTTTTCTCTTTCTCTTTCTCTTCTCTTTTCATTTCTACTCTTCCTATAACACTAATAACTTTCCCTACTCACCTTAAAGCATTTTTAGCAAAATTTGCTATATTTATTGTAATTACTATGTATGACTTTACTATGTATGGTTTTACCTGCTTCATGCTACTATAATCATTGTTTAACAATTATATAAACCTGTAATAAATACTGGAGCTTTTCTCCCCGGGCCTCTACTGAAAATGGACATATATCCAGCTAGACTAGCCCGGTCAACAAATGTAAAATAAATAAATAAAATAAAATAAATGTGGAGGTACTCGCTATAGGCCTACCAAAAGATCAGAGATCTCTCAAATGTAAACCACTTGCACACACTACATTTCCAATAGAAGCCACCACACATAATTAAATACATACCAGTGTCTCAGCAAATATGCCCCTAAGGCAAAATACCTCAAAACCTAATGTTTGGTCATAGGCAACTCCATAGTGAGACACATAGATCTCCCCTTCAGCAGGCTGGACAAACAGAGGGTCACAGTCAGTTGCTTGTCAGGTGCCAGGATCCATCAAGTCATGCAAGCACTCAAGTCACTGAACAATAAGTGCTGTTATGACTCCATCATAGTCCATGTTGGGGTGATTGACTTGAGACGTACCTCTCTGGACTATACGAAGAGAGACATGACTGAACTCTCAGATTATGTCACAGGCAAGTATGAACCTAGCCCTAAGCAGCATTCTACCTTCACATAGGATGATGCCAAAGTATATTGCTCATCTCTATGTAAAAATTGCTGCTACAGACCTCTGCAATGATATAGTCTCCTCACCCCAGTAATGCCCAGCACAACATATCATAAAGGGCACCTAATCTACATGAAGGCCTTATATATTGTACAGTGGCTGCATATGATTAGCTGATGATAGGGCAAATCAGCTGTGTTGACTGCAATTAGTAATTTAGAACCACAGATTGGTTAACAGGCAATCACCTGCTGATGAGAAGCATGTTAAAAAGGCAAGCAGCTGGCTATGGGGAACTATTCTGTACGAAATTTTCTTCACACAGACTACCTGTTTACAAAAAAATAACGATCACCACATATCAACAGAGGAGTACTGCACTCCATCAGGTATGTAACTTTTTTGTTTACAATAAGATGCAAATGTGTGAATATACTTATGGGGAATAGGGATTGCAGCGTTAAACCTTTCATAGAACTGTGATAATGACATGTCAGTGATCTCTAGATTTGTTACACATACAGAGGATGAGCAATACTTCAATGGTGGAATGCTTATTGTCAATGTGGCACACTGGGTTCATGAGACCATACCTCTCAATCTAGAAATGTCAAAAATCTGCACAAAGGCCCATGAAAAATAGGTACAAATCTGGACACTGATTAACATAATATTTGCATACATAATTGTGTATCCCCACCTACTCCAATGGACTTCTGAGGTACCAACTTTCAAACGCAAACTGAAGAACAGATAACCAAATATGGACCCAGAGTCCCCCTGCAGCAATTCCAATGCCCCATTACTTGGCTATTTCACCCAATTTACCATAAACACTGTAATGTGCGTATTGCTTTACTTATACATTCTTTGGATTTCATTTAAAACTGTTATTTTATGTTTTATACCACAAACACTAATAGACATCTGTTAAGCAAAGTAATACAGTCTCACAATTGAAAATAGACTTAGCATTAAAACTTCTCTGCCCTTGAAACTCACATTCATTGAAACAGCATTGAAATCCACATTCAAATAAAATGCATCTGGCCAGTGGTGGATAAAGATCACCTTTGGGCTGTTTTCAAATCATAGGCCCCTTGCACATGAAGCATACCTGTGTTCTTTGATACACCTTCCTGACTGTACTAAATTACATTCCTTGTATAATACAGCACACTTAGAGCATATTTAAAATGTATTTTTTGAACATTTTTCCAGTAAGCAATGAAACAAAATGCATGAACCAATAATGACAAAACTGCCCAATTCAGAACATTTCCATTATAAAAGTCTATTCAAACTTCTACAGTCCATCAGTATCAGTAAATATGCACAATCTCTGCAGAAGTAAAAGTCATTTAAATAATTCCACATTAAAGAGATCTGTAACTAATGAAGAGGTTGCTGCTCAAACAACTTTATATTTCATTGTTTCACCTACAAGTAAAGTGCCTGTTGCCCTTGAAGAATAAATTGCCTGTGTTACATTAAAAAATGATAAGTTAGTAATATGTAAATAGGGAATGGATGGCAAACTGATACCAGGTTCATAGTTACTAGGTATCTCTGCCAAAGTAAGACATTCTCAGGACTGCAGCAGCCACCACATTTAAAAGTACAACACAGTACAGTATCAGCAATTCATCTGCATAGCGTGGGAGTAGAACCCGCAGCCTTCTGCAGCAAAAACAAGCATGCTACCTGTTGTGCTACTAACAATGCAAATAGACTTTTCATAAGCAGCACTAAAAATGTATCTTTCCCCTGAAGAACTGTGCAGCACAAGAAATCTGGAAAAAAACAAAATGTATTGGGAGGGGGGGAGGACAAAGGCCCAAAACTGAGGACACATTTTAAACATTGCTTGTATAATCTTAGAAAGTCACTAGAATAAAATGTTGTTACCATGCATTTCCTGAAAGATAGGAAGACTGAAACTTAAATGGCTATCATTATTTGATTAATTCAGTTCTCACTGATTTGCCAGAAAACCACAACTTTTATTTTCATTTAACATTTGTTTACAGGGAAAGTCTGACATGGTTGATGCTCTACTTGTTCTTACATAAATTCTACAAATAATTTTTTTATAAGAAAGAGGAAATATATTGTAAAGGGCTGTTATACATGTAATACATCCAATGTGGTCTATTTAGTACAGTGTAACCAGTGTCCAGCTTATTATGTTGGAAAAACTAGTAGACCTTTCAAAAGACAAATTTATGAACATACGTTAGACATTAAAAATAAAAAAAATCCACAAATGCACTTTATAGACATGTAGAAAAGTTTACTAGTCATAATTTTAATTTTTTAATCATTGAACATGTCAAAAAAGATTTACAAGGGTGGATTATGGATGAACATTTGGACTGGTGTGAGTTAAGATGGCAAATCATTTTCAATGCATATAACCACCATGGACTAAATGATAGTTGCTCCATAACCCCCCTATTAAAGCTTATGCATTATGGCATAAGATGACATAAATATGAATTATTTTTTATATAATGTATGTTTTATGAAATATAGGATTAACCAAATTTAAACTGACTGTTTATTTAAGATGTTTTTATACATAGTATTTATTTTTTTATATATGCATTAAGTATATATAACTTTAAGTTCTAATTAGCAAATAATATCATGTGACTTTGGAATAGAGGTATATATTATGAGTTTTTTTACGTGTGAAAGTGTTGTTCTGATGAAGTTTTGTTAAACGAAAGTGCTTAACAACTGTCTTAATAAAGTGTGTGGTTTAATTTCCTTGGTTCTGGTTCCTTTGGAGGTTGCTTATCAACTTTGTTCCTGGTTCCTGTGCTATCTTGTGTTTGGAATTCAAAATAACAGTTACAGTCCAAGTAACAGACCAATGAAGCTGATGTAATTCACACATGCCCCCTGTAGGCTGGTGTAGTGTGGTGACGTCAGCCATAAATTTAAAGTTGTATTACTAGAAAAATAAATAAATAAAAAATCAGGAATTAAAGGGGCCACTTGGGAATTTGTGGAACTCCATTATTTTACCCTCAAAACTGGTAAATAGTAAAGAATTCATTATGGTTGAGAGGTATGGGTGGGACTCTCCCTTTATAGTGGTTGCAATAGCACACTGCTATTTCTTTGGCACAGTTGTTTTGACATATTATCAGGGGGGTTGCCCCTTGGGGACACACTACAATAGACTCCAGATTCAGATGTATGATCATACAGCAGTATCTCTCATGGCACACATGGGAATACCTGAATATTGCTAGTATCCTAGTTGTATCCCCACACTTAGTATGTTTGTACACTATGGAATATGACATGTGTGATCAAGCTGTGGATAATGCCAGCCATTCTGTCCTTGCTGTATCTCTACATAGTGTACTTCCACATATGTGATCCTGACATGTGTTGTTGTCTTTTCAGGAAACATGTACCCAAGACACTGTGCAGCTTTCACAGATGCAGAGAATGAGTTAATGCTGGAAGGCCTCTGTCAACATTATTAACTCCTACTGTCCAGAGGTACAACAGGGAACAGTGGGAGGCATTGTGGGCTGACCTTGTCAGTGATGTGAATGCCACAGGTCATCAGAGTAGGGCATATGAGCAGGGTTGGCACCGCACAATGGACATGATCAATGCTGCATGCAGAAGAGCAGCAGATGTAGCCAGGTATTGTGGCATCACCGCTGGAGGGCCTGGGGTGGAACAACTACTCTCAGCCACTGACGAATTCCTGGCAAATCAAGGTACACATGACAACTCCAGGCATCCATCACACCCTACATCATGGATGTGGGTGCCACAGTTTCCACTGAAGAGGAGCATGCAGGTAAGCTTAGTTTGATCAGCATTGCAATACTGTAGCATTCAGTGTGTCGGGTTGTACATAGTCTTATGTGGGTGTCAAGTCTTTCTTCTTTGAGGGGGTGAAGTGTTTAACTGCAGACATGCTCAGATTTTGACTAATATAACTATTAACACAGTAACTACTGTAAATGTGAGATATGTGGACATATCACCTTGTTGTGGTGGAACATGCGGTGGTACTGACATTATCTCTCCCTCAACTTTTCACAGGTCCATCAGGTATTGTACAAGACCATGGTCCTGCTCCTGGTAATCATGACACTGTTTTGTTATAGATGTAGGTTTACTGTAATGTAATCCCTAAAGTGTCATCCCAGGCCTGCTGTCTGCATTGCTGTTCTGTTGGCATGATTGCCAACTGCACACATATTTTCTGACTGTACACATGTTAGAGTCATACCTATGCCTTGTAGGTGTGACCACACTGATAGATGTGACAGTATTGTCAGGACATTACAGAGTGGCATATGTGTCAACTGTGCAGAGTAAACACAAATGTGAACAGTGTACCTCACTGTTGCTGATGAGATTTCTGTTTAAAGAACATTTATTTACAAGTAACTACAGCTGCTAGTGGGAAGAGTAATGTCCTCATGTCCTACTATATGAGGTTGTGTTTTCAACCGGTCTATAATAATGATGACAGTGTATAGAGCTTTATATATATTACTACACAGTACTGCAGAGCATAATAGTGCAGGTCTTAATGTACTGTTTTTTTCTTTTCTTATCAGACGTGACCAGTGAGGTTGGTTTCTGTCCCCTACACAACCCTATGTCAGTGTTTCCTCAGACTCTGATGATGATGGTGGCCACAGTGAGGCACAGGTGGAAGTTTCATTGAAAAATCTGTCACAGAGGTTGACATCCCTCTCCTGCCATCATTGTCACTGCACACAGTCAGTATGTCCACACATAACCAGCCCCCAGAGGCCACAGATATTGGACATTCAGAGGGTGGGGACATTGAACAGGAAAGTGTGGCAACTATGGCTCTAGTGAGTGTACACACTGGCCATAGCCAGAGAGCTGGTGAGGTTCCACACAGGCAGATTGATAGGTGTGTTTGTAGGAGGCCTACTGTCTGTCCACCTTGCAGGTGGCACATCACGGGTCATTCGGCGTATGCTTTGGTCCATCATGGAGGCACAGGCACATTCTGAATGGAGCTCCAGATGTATGCTTAGGGTTAAGGATGCTGCACAGTCTGACATCCGTGACTGCCCCCACCACATTCTTGAAACCCTGGATCGGTTCACTGATCCAGAGGACAGAAGGTGGGCTGAGACAGTGTCAGTCTTGGAATGCCCAGTGCCAGTGCTGAAACGCGTGGTTGGAGTAGAGCGTTGGACTTATGGCCGTAGGTCAGCAGCCCCATCTGCTCAGAGTCCATGTGGCCATGCATATTCCCACTCTCATAGTGGCAGTACATCCAGTCCTACAGAGGACAGTGTGCTATTCACACCAAGACATGGCAGGCCATGGGCTCATGGTTTTGGGTGCTTCAGTGAATGACACAGTCCCAGCAGACAGCAGTCACAGTCAGGTACTAGCACCGCTTCTGAACTTGGGCATGGAGGTGCCAGTGCAACTCCTGGCAGAGCCAGTTCCCATGCTCGGGGTCAGAGATGGTGAACTGTCAGTTTTACCATGCACAGTGCAAATCTGTCCACCATACACACCATGTAGGGCTAGCACTGAGATTGACTGTGTACACACACACTCATACACCACTGTCAAATGCAGGTCACCTACAGACACACATGGCACCTTTCCATGGTCCATCTTACCTGCTTCCCTTCCTGACTCACACAAATGCTGTCAATCTTTCGGGTCAGCCTAGGCCTCCTGCACCACCCACACAACACCCTGTGCAAGTGATGATACCTGTCCCACATCCATGTCATCCTTGCCATCGATGTAGAGAAATGAAGCTATGTGTCTGATGCACAGGGTGACTACATAAGTTAACATGTACTTGTGTAATGCACTATTGTTTTGCCATGCCACTTGTAGTGGTTACTGACAGATACTGTATGCTGACATTTGTCGTGAATACAATCCAAATGTAACCTCTGCAGGTACGGCAAGTGCACGGCTCAAAAAAGCATAATATCAGTGCAAAAGAAAACAGCCAGCACAACATGGTTAAGAGACAATAATTTAATCCATATAATGGCAAAAAAACAGACCACTTTCAGCAGTAATGACAACGCCTTCCTGGTTTTTTGCCATTATATGGATTAAATTATTGTCTCTCAACCAAGTTGTGCTGGCTCCTTTCTTTTGGACTGATTCGTCATGAATACGCCTCATAATTTTGTTTACCTTATGTTGTATGATGTTGTAATAGCTGTATACTTACACATTGACAGGTGCACCACAGACCTGTTTATGTGTCTGTTTCAGGAGTCTGTTGGGAAAACCTAAGGATACACAGTGGCAGTAAAGCCATAGATGGCACAGCATGAGATGGAATGTCCGCACAGCATAAATATGTCTTCTGCAAGGTACAGCACTATAACTGTGTGTATAACAGGCTAACAAGGACAATGGCATCATTCAGCATACTCGTGCATCCCTAATCTGTGAATAGGTCTGATACCCTTGATAAGTGTCACCAGGGTTTTGGGAGCTAACACATCTACAAGCTGTGGTGATGGAGATAACCCATCTTCAAATATGGAAAACAGGTAGAGTCTTACAAACAATGAAAAATAAAAGGCAGCTGTTGCAAGACAAAAGCGACGCTTGGTAGATGGTAAATCCTTTATAAGCAGAAAACTCCAAATCCAGAAAAAATACAGACAATGTTCATCCAAGATAAATCAGTGCAAGCAAACACAGCAGTATTAAGTGCTTTCGTCTGGTAGATGACTTCCTCAGAATGTATAATCAGAAGAAATATCTTCAAATATCCTGTGTCCAGTCCAGACATTTGTCTGACACCATTTATGATTGTCTTGTTCTGCATCCCATTGTCTAACCTGAAAATGATGTGTGTCACATAACAGCAGATGTGTGCTTAACATACAGAGGGAGCCTGTTTCATATAGTGTGTACTGTCTGCGTTACATACCTGTCCCTCCAACATGTACTATTTACACCACAGTGATGTTGTAGGAATGTAGAATAGGTAAGACGTGTTAGATCTGTCATGGATACACAGGAGGTACAAAGTGGGATCTGACACTTCCCTGCATGGAGCCATACACATCCCCTCCAAAGCATTTGCGAGACAGACAACACATGTATGGTCTTGACATGGACTCCATAGAACATGTTATATACACTGTGTATTGGTGTACCATGGAACCTGTGTGGCTGCTACAGTTGTAAGATATGCCTGTGTAGTGACATAGCAAGGGTGCCATTGCACACAATGATGGGTATGATGAGTGCCACATTCAGTATAGCAGTGACAGTCTGGGATTTAGGTCCCATACCTATCTGTATAGGTTGTACATAACTGAATGTATCACCACATCTTACTGACCAATGAAAGTCAAAGGCTACATTACTCTGTGTCCATAACGCGATGAGTAATGGCTCAACTGTCTGCGGTGTGCAGACACTACAATATTTTCCAGGGGTGGATGACTTCCCAAAGGACAGTAGTGTGCAGTCGTTGGCATTTAGTCTTTTTCAATGGCTCAGACAACAACTGAATGCGTGTCTTAGGCCATCCTTGGTAACTGCTGGTTCTGCGTGGGATTCAGTGACAACTCCTAATATGCAATCATCTGCTAATGTAGTCAGTGAGAGGTCACTGCCAGTGGCTGTGACTGCAGAGAGGGAATGGCTACAGACGGTATGCCAATAATGAATACTGGTTAAATCCACTGGTGACTGGCGTCATTGCAGCATAAGTCTCCCACTGCTATCTTCCCAGAGTATGACTGTCAGACACTTTGACATAATACTCTGTACATAATGGATACAGTTTCCAGTGAGGCTTGCTGGCCTATTATTGTCAAACAACTTGTCAGGCAATAGTAGGTGGAGTGAGTCATATTACTGTCATCTATTGCATAGTGTAACAGTCAATGGGCTCTGCCGGTTACAGTCAGTGGGCATGATTTGGCCTTGAGCAAAATTAACAGTGTTACGTCCAGTGTCAGTAGGCATATGACGTTGTTAGTGCTTGTATTCATGCTAACTCCTTTCATGGCATTTCATGTGACATGACTCAGAGATCTGGGGATACTGCTTGGCACTACATGCTAGTTGTCTTCTGTGCAAGTAAGTATTACAGGTACTTCCAGCATGTTGCAAGCACAGAGTCATGCAATGTGTCTGTACAGAGCACAGACAAACACGTTAGGGATGTGTAATTAAGGTGTGGGTTTTAAACAGGTATTCTGCAGTTGGACACTACCCAAGTGGTGTTTACTGGAATGACAAAATCACCTTGTAAGGACTGTGCTAAACATGGGAGTCCACGGAATTGCCATTGGCTGACAACTACTACTGCTGGTCTCACTGACACCACTCTCACATAGGATACCTGCACCGAAATGTTTTCTGTCATAACACATAAAGCATTACGATGAAGCCCATGATGACAAGGAGGACAAAGCCTGTTGGTTCATCCACACAGCTGTCCCACATCATGAAAGGTTCTGTAGGCTGCACATGCCTTTCTCCAGGTAGATGCCTTAATTAGCAAGCTGGGCACTCAGTTGGTGTGTCCATGTCTTATGCCATTTGTTCCAGGGTTAGTGATATGTCACTAAGGACTGAAACAGAGGGATTAGGAGCAGTGCTGTAGTGCCACCATATGTTGTACAATGTCCACTGACATAGATATCAAGTCTTGCTGAAACAATCAGAACACTGGTGGTGACCCATCACAGGTGACAATGTCACAGCTAGTCTTGCATCCTGCCCTTGAACAGGGTACTGGTGGATATCTGCATGACATGGCTGTGAGGACGACTGGCCACCTTTGGCCAATGTGTGTCCACCTGCCACATATCCTAGGCATGTCATACTGATAGTTATGTACCCAGAGTACATGTTTATGTTCCCACATCATGTCACACAACAACCAGTATGCTGTCCGGTTGCTTCACAGGCATTGTACACTTGTGAGGCTAATGTAATGTCAGCAAAGTTGAACAAGTCCTCTATGCATGCACGGGCATCCACATCTTCACTGCAAGGTGTGCCTACAAACACTGTGCAACAGTTGTCAACCCCAAGTGTATGACAGAAGGACCCTAACTTTGCAGGACCTACTGCTGTGATTTTGGGAGTGTCCTCGCGCCTATACTCTTATGACACACAAACACGTGTGGCAGATGTGACTGCATTTCCCACCTTGTGGCCATGGTGTCCCCAATAGCAGTCATTACTTATGGCAGTGAGCATTATGCCAACGTGCAAAGCTCACACCCTGCACCAACTACACCCACATCACACACACCTGCATGTGTGCAGCTCCTTACTTGACAAATTGCCAGACAACAGATACCTCAGAGAATCCTGCCTCTGGAGTACACAGTACAAATAATATTGCATGCACCACTCTCTCACCAGTCAAACACCTGAGGCAAAACACAACATCAAACCTATTAGTCATAGGTGATTTCTGGGTCTATATTATAACCATGAAAGCTCAGTTCAGCGAATGGCATTTTACATTGAAAATGCTGTTCAACGACTGTTATTGTGAGATTGCGGTACAGTGAAGATCAGAAAATTTGCCCTTTCCTCACTGTAGTGTGATCTCAGAGTTGGTATATATAATTAGTGGGGGTGTGGGGGGCACAGCCCCCCACAAAAGCGAATTAGACGAATGGCATTTTTGATGTGAAAGCTGTTCGCTGAACTGACCTTCCATGGTTCTAAAATAGACCCAATTTCCTCGTGAGACACATTGATGCCAGTGTGAAGTGGCTACATATGGGAAAGATGATAGACAGCTGTCTGTGGATTGACACAATAGGCCTTACCACACATTGCAGCAAATCACGGGATATCATTTAACATAATGTTGACATCATAGTTCCTGCAAGTGTGTATGACTGGGGACATACTCCACCACCCTGTATGCAGACACATGGCTGAGCTTAGCCAGGCTGTGTCTCTCGCAGGTATGTGCATAGCTCTCACTTGCAGTTGACCCTTACCTAGGATGATGGCTGCATACACACGGATATTGATGGCAGTCAATAATAGGCTTACCATGTGGTATCATTGTAAGGGGATCTACTACATGTCTGTTTGGGATGCCTTGCTCAACAGACATCAGTGCTTCACCAGTGATAGTCTTTATGTCTCACCCCTGGGATTTGGCATACCAGCCAGTGCTACTAACACCCACACAATGCATCTTAGATGGACTGTTGAGGGTAATGTTGACAGTCAGGACACCATCTGTATACAACATCACGGTTATGCTGCTACATGCCGGGCATAGCAACACTGCACCCCACTCTGTGGAAGGTGGCCCCAGCCTGGTTTATGCAAATGTGCGCAGTCAAGGACATTTGGTTCAAGGCTGTGGACAGCAACAGAGCCATACCAGACTACACATTCATCCACATCTTTAGACCTCAAAATGACAGTGTTCTAGGTAATGCAGGTGGTGTATACATACTCATTAAGGACAGATACACTTCCAGATTTTGTGAAACACTGTGATTTCTCGGAGACAACGCAGGTGCCATTTAGTACTGGATGGCCACATAATGAAGCAATAGCTGGCCACAGAAACAGCTCCATGAATCCAGACACCCATTGTGCATATCTGTATGTACATGTGTCTATCAAGAAATATTATTACACCATGGTTTGGGGTGGCATTAAGTGACCACCAACTGTATTGCTTAGTCATGCTGTGGCTCACTATCACAAAGCTTAGTCCAGGGCCTTATCTATAGTGCCCTGGAGCAGTGCCCACACAGGGAACCAATATATTGCACCATATACTGAACCACAAAAACTGCAAACACGAAATAGTAAAATACAACAATCCAGTCCAGGAAATAAACAAACTTAATATGTTCTAGCGCCTCGGCATACACTGCCTTCAATGGAATAGAAAAACACATACAAAGCACTCCATTTTATACACCTTACTGAAACAATTAAACACTTAATTATTCAATTAAATTAAAACTTTCCAATTGCAAGAAATACTCAAGCCATCTGGATTTAAAGTGCCAAACTTTAAAATAAGTAAAGCTTCCTTATATAATAGTTTACTTTTAACAGCATAATAACTACTTTTTTCTACATGCTCTAAAATAGTGCCCTGTAGACCTTCAGGGTTTCCATTATGATATTTTAAAAAATGTTGTGCAACTGGACTTTCATATATACAGTTTTTTTATATCTCTAACATGCTCTTGTAAATGACACTTAAAAGCCCTTTTACTCTCTCCTATATAAAACGTGTTCCATGGGCACTTTAGCTCATATATAACACATTCAGTAGTACAACAAAAATCTGATAAAACTTTAAATTTCCATCCATTAATATACTGAAAATTTAATGTAACATACTGACAAGAAATACATTTTCCACAAGGAATGGTACCCAAAATATGTATACCATAAGGTATACAAGCACTTGGAATCTGAAATTTACTATGTACTAACCTATCTTTTATACTACGTCCTTTTTTAAAGGAAAATATAGGTTTAGTACATAACTCAGTAAATTCTTTAAATTTCAAAAGATACCCCCAATATTGCTTAATAATTGATTCTACCCTGTCACTCAACAAGTCATATGTCAAAACCACGTTCATTTGCTGTTGTCCCCTATGGGGTTGTCTATTTCTTGTATTAGCACTTCTTTTCTTATATATTTTACTTGTCACTTTAACCCTTTCAAGTGCTTCCCTCACAAGTTGTTCCTCATAACCTCTATTAATGAACATTGTCAGGGTCCTATTATACTCTATTTTCAAATCCGTATCTGTATTACACAAGCGTTGGTTCTCATAAATTCCCCATAAGGTAATGACTTTAACAAGTGTTGGGGATGGAAACTAGAACCATGGAGAAAATTATTTGTATTTTCAAATTTCCTATGTATGCAGGTGGAAATTATTCCGCCATCAACTCCTTTAAGATTTAAATCTAGGAAAACCACCTGTTGACCACAGGCTGAGATTTCAAATACCAAACCAAATCTAATTGTATTTAATTTCTCCATAAATATATCTATTTGATTTCTACCCCCTTTACATAGAAAAATAAGATCATCTATGTATCTGTAATAATGAAGGATATATTTAATAAAAAAATTCTTCCCTATACAGATATTCATGTTCCAATAAGCCCATCATGATATTGGCATAGATAGGTACATATGGAGCACCCATGGCTGTACCTTGCAACTGATGATATAACCTACCACTGAATTCAAAAAAGTTATGTTTTAAACAAAGATCTACTAGTTCCACAATATATGTAGATACTGGGCTATCATTTAATGCATATTTTAATGCTTCTAAGCCAAATTCATGTTTAATGCTGGTATATAGGCTTTTAACATCAATTACTAACCAGAACATGTTTTCTTCCCATTGAATATTTTTAATCTTATTCAGGAAATCAAATGTGTCTTGTATATATGATATTTGTTTCTTAACCACTTTTAACAAATAATGATGTAGAAAAATGCCTATTTTATTTAAAAAATATTGACATGCTGACACTGTAGGTCTCCCAGGGGGATTACTAGAATTTTTATGTAGCTTAGGTAAGCAATAGAAGGTTGCCATTTCACAGCCTGTTATATCTAACTTCTTTTCAATATCAACTTTTGAAAAATATCCTAATATGTTACCCTTCATTAGTAATTCATTGTAATTCAAAAGTGATTGTTGATAATATTCAGTATTAACAGTTTTGTATACATTTGTGTCATTAAGATATTGATAACACATTTTCAAATAATGTTCATAATGAAGTATAACTAGCTTATTGCCTTTATCGGCTGGTTTAAATATGATTTCCTTCTTATTGCTTAGTTGACACAAAGCATCCCATTCATTCTTAGTAAGATTATATTTTACTTGATTTGTATGCTTTTCAAAAGCAGCAAAAAAATTATCTATTGCATATTTAACTATCATAGAAAACTGTTGAACACCCTCATGCCTGAACAGGGGCATAAATTGTGTTTTATATGGCACCTTGTCTGTGTCTAGCTTACAATATGCATTAAACTCACATAAGTCATTTAATTCTGAATAACAGGAATGAAAACTCATATCTCTATCTGTCGAATTATTCAATATGCATTGACCATCATTATCACTATCCAAATCCTTGTTAAAAAAGTTTTTTAAATGTAATTTTCTTATCAAACAAAATGTGTATATATACATATATATATATATATATATATATATATATATATATATATATATATATATATATATATATATATATATATATATATATATATATATATATATATATATATGCTACAGAAACAGCTCCATGAATACAGACACCCATTGTGCATATTTGCATGTACATGTGAACAGCAAAATATATTATTACACCATGGTTTGGGGTGGCATTAAGTGACCACCAACTGTGTTGCTTAGTCATGCTGTGGCTCACTTTCCCAAAGGTTAGTCAAGAACCTTATCTACAATGCCCTGGAGTAGTGCCATGACATTCCCACACGGGAAACCAACATATTGCATCATATGTTTACCAATATGGGTGACCACTACAGCTCCCCAGTGTGAAGTCCTCCCTGGTGGGATCTGGCCACAAATCAGTCTCATTAGAACTACCAGCACTAACCCCCCTTGCAGACAATACAGACATATATTTCAATAAAGCCATTTATTACCTCCTGTGCGATGCTTCACATAGCTTGACTGCACCTCCACCCTCAGATGTGACAAGCAAGTATGCAGAGCTGTACACCCATGCATTATGCCAGCAACATTACAACTGCATGAACTCATCTGTACATGACAGGAGGGACACAGGCTTGTCACAGCACAGAATGGACAACTGCCATTAGCAGGATGTACAATAAGAGGTGGACATTGCTGTTTGACAGTTGGGGTGAGGGTGCCTTGTCTAACATGGAGGCACAACTTCCTCAGCTAAAAGAAGCACATAGTGCTGTTGTCATGTTGTGTAGACAAAGCAAGTGACAAAATTAGCCACCCACACAAAGCAGAACTACAACACACAGTGTAGTTACATGTGTAACCTCAAAGGCCAGGCCTAGATTATTGGTGAACACATACATAATGATGCCATATACAATGTATCTGTACTTATACCTAACCTATAGTCCCACATTTTCTTCATCAACTACACTTCCCAGTCCCCATCTCATGTGACACATGCCATTCATACAACCTGACAAATAACTTCCATATTTACAGAGCAGTTCATGACTGTCCTCTCAATGGAGGCTACACAGCATCTATTGGACATGCTAACATTCCCGGTTGCATCCCACATGTGATATGACAAGGATTAATAACACCACTGGGAAAACCTAGATATCATACTGAAACCACTGGCTGCACCCCAGCTAAGTGGACAACGGCAACTGTTATACCATTGCACAGAGGTGGCGCATCCACTGACCAACATAACTATAGATCT
>NC_056725.1:1287854913-1287864615 GCF_019279795.1 Protopterus annectens
GACCACACTGATAGATGTGACAGCATTGTCAGGACATTACACAGTGTCATATATGTCAACTGTGCAGAGTCTACACAAATCTGAACAGTGTACCTCACTGTTGCTGATGAGATTTATGTTTAAAGACCTTTTAATTACAACTAACTACAGCTGTTAGTGGGAAGAGTAATGCCCTCATGTCCTACTATATGAGGGTGTGTTTTCAACAGGTCTGTAATAGTGATGACAGTGTATAGAACTTTATATATTTTACTACACAGTACTGCAGAGCATAATAGTGTAGGTATTAATGTACTGAGTTTTCATTTCTTATCACAGGTGACAGGGAGGGGTTGGTATCTGTCCCCTACACAATCTGATGTCAGTGTCTCATCAGAGTCTGAGGATGATGGTGGCCACAGTGAGGCTCAGTTGGGGGTTTCAGTGGCTAAATCTGTCTCAGAGCTTGACATCCATCTTCTGCCCTCATTCAGTATGCCCACACATACCCAGTCCCCAGAGGCCACAGGTATTGGACAATCAAAGGGTGGGGACATTGAACAGGAAAGTGTGGCAACTATGGCTCCAGTGAATGCACACACTCGCCAGAGATCTGGTGAGGTTCCACACAGGCAGATTGATAGGGGTGCTTGTAAGACACCTGCTGTCCATCTACCACCTCTTGCAGGTGTCACATCACGGGTCATTTGGTGCATGTTTTGGGCCATCATGGAGACACAGGCACATTCTGAACAGAACTCCAAATGTATGCTTAGGGTTATGGATGCAGCACAGTCTAACACCCATGACTGGTCCAACTGCATTGGTGATACCCTGGATTGGTTGACCGATGAGGTGGACAGAAGGTGGGCTAAGACAGTGTCTGTCTTGGAATCCATAGTGTCCGTGCTGGAACGTATGGTTGGAGAGGAGTGTCAGACATGTGGATGTAGGTCAGCAACCCCATCTGCTGAAAGTCCATATGGCCATGCACATTCACGCTTCCATAGTGGCAGTACATCCAGTGCTACATAGGGGAGTATGCTGTCCACCCCAAGACATGACAGGCCATGGGCTCATGTTCCTAGGTGCTCCCATGGAGGACATGGTCACAGCAGGCAGCAGTCACTGTCAAGTACTAGCACCACTTCTGATCTTGGGCATGGAGGTGCCAGTGCAACTCCTGGCAGAGCCATTTCCCATGCTTGAGGCTGGAGAAGGTGAACTGTCAGCTCTACCATGCACAGTTCAAAGTTGTCCAACATACACACATGTAGGGCTGGCACTGAGCATGAGTGTGTACACTCACACACCACTGTCAAATGCAGGTCACCTACAGACACACACAGCACCTTTTCATGGTCCATCTTACCTGCTTCCCCTTAGTGTCTTACACACATGCTGTCAACCTTTTGGCTCAGCTTAGGCCTCCTGCACCCCCCACACAACACCCTATGCAAGTGATTATACCTGTGCCATATCCTTGTCATCCTCACCATCGATGCAGGGAAATGAAGCTATGTGTCTGATGCACAGGTTGACTATATAAGTAAACATGTACTTATGTAATGCATTTTTGTTTTGCCATGACACTTATAGTGGTTACTGACAGATACTATATGCTGACATTTGTCATGAATATGCCACATCATTTTGTGTACCTTATGTTGTATGATGTTGTAATAGCTGTATACTTACACAATGAAAAGTGTGTCATGGACCTGTTTATGTGTCTGTTTCAGGAGTTTGTTGGAAAAACCTATGGATACACAATGGCTGTAAAGTCATAGATGGCACAGCACAGGCTGGAATGTCTGCACAGCAGAAATATGTCTTCAGCAATGTACAGCACTATAACTGCACTGCTCCATAGGTTCATATGTGTATAACAGGCTAACAAGGACAGTGGCTTCATTCAGCATGCTCATGCATCCCTAATCTGTGCAAAGGTCTGATACCATTGACAAGTATCACCAGGGTTTTGGGAGCTAAAGCATCTTCAAGCTGTGGTGATGGAGAGAGCCCATCTACAAATATTGTGTGTCCAGTACAGACATTTGTCCAACACCAATTATGATTGTCTTGTTCTGCATCCTACTGTCTAACCTGAACATGATGTGTGTCACGTCACAGCAGATGTGTGCTTCACATGTATGGGGGGCCTGTTTCATATAGGGTGTACTGTCTGTGTTACATACCTGTCCCTCCAGCATGTACTATTTATACCACAGTGATGTCGTTGGTGTGTAGAATAGGTAAGATATGTATTTTATTTATTCATTTTATTTTTATTTATTTAACATTCATTAACCAGGAATGTCCGACTTGGAACAAAACCAATTTTTAGCAGAGGCCCACTGAGAAATGCTCTAGATGCATGTCTTTGTAATGTGGGAGGAAACGAGGGCACCTGGAGGAAACCCACACGAATGCAGGGAGGAGATGCAAACTCCACACAGAAGGCACCCCAGCCGAGAATCAAACCAGAAAACCTCTTGCTGTGGGGCAACAACACTACTGCTGCACCACTACGCTGTCCACCATGTCTTAGCCCTGTCTTGGATATGCAAGAGGTACACAGTGGGATCTGACACCTCCCTGTATGGAGCCATTCACATCCCCTCCAAAGCATTTAGGAGACAGACTACACATGTATGGTCTTGACACAGATTCTATAGGACATGTTATCTGCACAGTGTATTGGTGTACCATGGAACCTGTGTGGCTGCTACAGTTGTAAGATATGCCTGTGTAGTGACATAGCAAGGGTGCCATTGACACAATGATAGGTGTGATGAGTACCACATTCAGTGTAGCAGTGACAGTCTGGGATTTACAACCCATACCTGTTTGTATAGGTTGTACATAACTGAATGCATCACCACATCTTTCTAACCAGTGAAAGTCAGAAGCTACATCACTCTCTGTGTCCATAACTCCATGAGTAATGGCTCAACTGTGTATGGTGTGCAGACACTACAAAATTTTCCAGGGGTGGATGACTTCCCAAAGGATAATGTTGTGCAATTGTTGGCATTTAGTCTTTGTCAGTGGCTCAGACAACAACTGAATGTGTGTCTTAGGCCATCCTAGATAACTGTTGGTTCTGTGTGGTATTTGGTGACAACTCCTAATATGCAATCACCTGCTAATGTAGTCAGTGAGAGGTCACTGACAGTGGCTGTGACTGCAGAGACGGAATGGCTAGAGACGGTATGCCAATAATGAAGACTGGTGAAATCCACTGGTGCCTAACATCATTGCAGCATAGGTTTCCCACTGCTATCTTCCCAGAGTATGACTGTTAGATGCTTGCCTATCCACTAGCTGACATAAGAATCTGCACATAATGTACACAGTTTCCAGGGAGGCTTGCTGGCCTATTATTGTCAAACACCTTGTCAGGTCATGGTAGGTGAAGTGAGTCATATTACCATCATCTGTAGCATAGTATAACAGTCAATGGTTTCTTCCAGTTACAGTCAGTAGGCATGATTTGGCCTTGAGCAAAATTAATAGCGTTTGGTCCAGTGTCAGTAGGTGTATGACAGTGTAAGTCCTTGTATCCATGCTAGCACCTTTCATGGCATTTCATGTGACATGACTCAGAGATCTGGGGACACTGCTTGACACTACATGCTAGTTGTCCTATGTGCATGTAAGTATTACAGTTACTTCCAGCATGTTGCAAGCAGAGTCATGCAAGGTGTCTGTACAGAACATAGGCAAACACATTAGGGATGTTTAATATGTATACCCTGCGAAGGTAAGGTGTGGGTTTTAAACAGGTGTTCTGCAGTTGGGCACTACCCAAGTGGTGTGCACTTGAAGGACACAATCACCTTGTGAGGACTGTGTTAAGCATGGTAGTCCAAGGAATCACCATTGGCTGATGACTACTACTGCTGGTCTCAAAGATAACCACTCTCATATAGGACACCATGCTCCAAAACATTCTCTGTCATAACACACAAAGCATTACTACAAAGCCCATAAGGACAAGCAGAACACAGCCTGTTTGTTCATCCACATAGCAGTCTCACATCATGAAAAGCTTTGTAGGCTGCACATGCCCTTCTCCAGATAGATGTCTTGATTAGCAACTTGGGCACTCAGTTGGTGTGTCCATGTCTTATGCCATCTATTCCAGGGTTGGTGGTATGTCACTACGGAACTGACAACAGAGGGATTAGGAGCAGTGCTGTAGTGCCACAATATGTTGTACAATGTCCATTGACATTGATATCAAGTCTTGCTGAAACAATCAGCACACTGGTGGTGAGCCATCATAGGTGACAATGTCACAGCTAGTCTTGCATCCTGCCCTTCAACAGGGTATTGGTGGATATCTGCATGACATGGCTGTGAGGCCTACTGCAGTGGACTGGTCACCTTTGGCCAAAGTGTGTCCACCTGCCACATCTCCTAGGCATGTCATACTGTATAGTTATGTACCCAACGTACATGTCTGTGTCCCCACACCATGTCAGACAACAACCTGTGCTGTCTGTTTGCTTCACAGGCACTGTACACTTGCGAGGCCAGCATGTCAGCAAATTTGAACAAGTTCTCTATGCATGCACGGGCAGCCACATCTTCACTGCAAGGTGTGCCTACAAACACTGCAACAGGCTGTCAACCACAAGAGTTTGACAGCATGACTAACTTTGCAGGACCTACTGTAGAGATGATGGGAGCAGCATCATGCCTATACTCCTATGACACACAAACACGTGCAGCACATGTGACTGCATTTCACACCTTGCTACCATGGTGTCCCCAGTAGCAGTCATTACATACAGCAGTGATTATTATGCCAGCATTCACAGCTCACATCCTGCACCACCTACACCCACATCGCACACACCTATATGTGTGCAGCTCCTTAACTGACACATTGCCAGAAAACAGACACCTCAGAGAATCCTGCCTCTGGAGTGCACAGTACAAATAATATTGAAAGCAAGTTGGGAGCTATTATTAACTCCCCAAATGATGTTAACATCCTAAAGAAAGGCCTCAATGACACAAAGACTGGTGTCAAGACCATGGCCTTAAGTTCAATGCCAAAAAAGGTGTCATCATCCCCTTGGGAAAAACCCGATTCCCTTGAATTACCACATTGAGGGTAGAGCACTGAACACAGAAGGAGTTATAAGAGATCTGGGAACACAGGTTGACAGCAATCTCTATTTTGACCACCACGTTGCCACTGTGATCAGAAAGTTCTTCTATGTGGCACATCTCATTACTAAGAGTTTTGCATCCAGGAAGAAAGAGGTCATTGTCTCCCTCTACACTTCCCTCATTAGGCCAATCATTGAGTACAATGCCCCAGTTGGCATGTACCTCACTAGACACCTGCAACAACTGGAGAAGCTGCAAAAGTACCTCACAAAGAGGATCTTAGGCCTTAAACACTTGTCCTATATGGACAGACTCAGAAGACTCCTACTATTCTGTCTCATATCGTCTACTTAGAGGTGATCTCTGCTTGACTTACAAAGCCATGTCTGACCCAGCTCTGTTAGAAATGTTACATCTAAAGAAATCCCAATCCCTCCACACCACACACTCCAGAGACCTCAACCTCAGTACCACAATCAACAGGACATGCTGGAGGGACGGGTTCATAACCCAGAGACTACCCATGCTATGGAATAGACTTCCCATACATGTCAAGCAGAGCACCTCATTGGCCCTTTTCAAGAAAAATCTTGATGAGTGGATGGGAAATAGAAAATTCACCCCGGGGATCACTCCACTGGCTCTACTCGACAGAGGCACTAGGAACTAAGGTTGGGTGGCATGATGCCAGGGTAATCCTATGGGTTAGGCTTGTAAAGGCTCCAGGGCCATTAGCCTAGTACACACCTATGAACCTATGAGCCACTCTCTCACCAGTCAAACGCCTGAGGCAAGACACATCACAACTATTAGTCATAGGTGATTTCCTTGTGAGACACACTGATGTCTGTGTAAAGTGGCTACATATAGGAAAGTTCACAGACAGCTGTCTGTGGGTTGACACATTAGGCCTTACCATACACTGCCACAAATCACGTGATATCAAGTATAATAGTTCCTGCAGGTGTGTATGACTGGGGACATACGTCACCGGCCTGTATGCAGATACATGACTGAGCTTAGTCAGTCTGTGTCTCTCGCGGGGATGGCATAGCTCTCACCTGCAGCTGACCCTCACTTAGGATGATGGCTGCATACACACGGACATTGAGGCAGTCGATAATTGCCTTAGCATGTGGTGTCATTGTAAGGGGATCTATTACATGTCTGTTTGGGATGCCTTGCTCAACAGACATCAATGCTTCAGCAGAGATGGTCTTAATGTCTCGCCCTGGGATTTGGCATATGGGCAAAGGCTACTGACACCCCCACAATGCATCTTAGATGGACTGATGAGGATAATGTTGGCTGTCAGAACACCATCTGTATACAATGTCATGGTTATGCTGCTACACGCTGGACATGGCAACACTGCACCCCACTCTGTGTAAGGTGTCCACACTCTGGATTATGCAGACATGTGCGCAGTCAAGGACATCTGGTTCAAGGCTGTGGACAGCACCACAACCATACCAGACTACACATCTATCCATATCTTTAGACTTCAAAATGACAGTGTTCTAGGTAACACAAGTGGTATATATATATATATATATATATATATATATATATATATATATATATATATATATATATATACACTCTTTAAAGATAGATACACATCCAGATTTTGTGAAACACTGTGATTTCTCAGAGACAGTGCAGGTGCCATTCAGTACTGGATAGCCTCGTAATGAACCAATAGCCGGCTACAGAAGCAGGTCCATGAAACCAGACATGCATTGTGTGTGTTTGTATGTATGTGTGTCTATCAAGATATAGCATTACACCATGGTTTGAGGTGGCATTAAGTGACCACTAACTGTACTGCTTAGTCATGCTGTGGCACACTTGGCCAAAGGTTAGTCCAGGGCCTTACAATACCCTGGAGCAGTGCCATGACATTCCCACATGGGAACCAATGTATTGCATCATGTGTTTACCAATATGGGTAACCAATACAATCCCCCCATGTGAGGTCCTCCCTGGTGGGATCTGGCCACAGATCAGTCTCATTAAAACTAGCAGCACTAACGAGACAATACAGACATATATTTCAACAAATCCATTTATTTATTTACTTATTTAATATTTGTTAACTGGGAAACTCCGACTTGGAATGAAGCCAATTTTCAGTGGAGGCCGGGAAGAAATGCTCCAGATGCATGACTTTGTAATGTGGAAGGAAACCAGAGCACCCTGAGGAAACCACACAAATGCAGGGAGTACATGCAGACTCCACACAGAAGGCACCCCAGCCAAGAATTGAACCACAGAACCTCTTGCTGTGAGGAGAAAATGCTACTGCTGCACCATTGTGCCATCCCAGCCTGAGGGATGGTTGGCATAGCTTGACTGCCCCTTCCCCCTCAGATGGGACAGGAAAGTATGCAGAGCTGTACACCCATGCATTATGCCAGCAGCATTACAACTGCATGAACTCGGCTGAACATGACAGAAGGGACACAGGCTCATCATGGCACAGCAAACCTGACTGGTGGACAGCTGCCATTAGCAACATGTACAATAAGAGGTGGACATTGCTGTGTGACAGTTGGGGTGAGGGTGCCCTACCTAACATGCAGGCACAACCTCGTCAGCTAACAAAAGCATATAGTGTTGTGATGTTGTGCAGACACGGTTAGTGACAAAATTAGTCACCCACACAAAGCAGCACTAGAATGCACAGTGTAGTTACATGTGTAACCTCAAAGGTCAGGCCCAGATTGTTAGTGAACTCATACATAATGATGCCACATACAATGGGTCTGTACTTAGAGCTAACCTCTAGTCCTACACTTTCTGCATCAACTACACTCTCCTGTTCCCATCACATGTGACACATGACATTCCTACAACCTGCTCCATAACTTCCATACTTACAGAGCAGTTCATAACTGGCCTGTCAATGGAGATTACACAGCATCTAGTGGACATGCTAACATTCCAGGCTGCATCCCACGTGACCTGACAAGGATTACTAACACCATTGGGAAAACCTAGCAATCAAACTGAAATGAATGGCTGCACACCATCTGAGTGGACAAGAGCAACTGTTATACCCTTGCACAGAGGTGGTGCATCCACTGAACAACATAACTATAGACCTCTTTATCTAAGTAGTCACATCTGTATGCCCATAGGGGCAATCATCATGGAGCCGATCAGCACACATATATGTGATCTACATACAGTTGACTGTACAAAGTTTGGATGTGTGACAGGGGGATCAAGACTGTTACACATGGTGAACATTTCCAAGGCAGCCACCAAAGACATGGGTGAGGGGACATCAGGGCATACAATTCCCTAGACTGAGCCAAGCCATCTGACTCTATCCCTGTTCAGGCAATATTTACAAAGCATCCACTTAGGCATCCATGATATTGTCATTGTGGGGGTCACTAAGTGGGACATTGATGGCACACATACTCAACATAGGTACATCAGCATCCAATAACTGATCTGTAAACAGCAGTGTTCAACTGGGCCCTCTAATGCATGGAATTCATTTAACCACAATACAAGATATTATTGAATGTCTATGGCTAATAATATTATCTGATGCCTGCAAATTGTGAGCACTCATGGAGTCTGTGGCCATAGCCTCCATACAAATATATATGTAGTATCATTTCCACCAGAACACTTATGTACCTGGTAAGTAGCACATCATTCGTAACATGTGCTGTACATACTCAGGCATGAAAGAACTGGGCACACACACCTGGCCACACAGGTTTACACCTACTGTGCCTGAGATCACCATGTCTCTACCGTGGTATGGCAGGAATCATATGGTACAGCTGAGGGCACAGTCACCTGTAAGTGACATGCTCATAACCTCCAAGTACTCTTCCCTCAGCATGCCAATATCTGAATAAAATGGCCATTTGGTAATGTACCATTCCAAGCAGTACTGGCAATTGCACACAACAGTATGGTCTCTCACAAGAACACTTCATGTCTTTAATATGTGTTCAATGGGGATTGTCTGAAATGAGCGTCATTGTAGCCTGTGGCATATAGACTACTCAGAGGTAATCTGCACCATTCATATGGGCCAATGTGTGACACTTTTTGATTGTAAATGTTGCCTACCTGAAGGAGGCATAGTAGATGGATTAATCACTGTAAGGACATTAACCTAGTATGCGACAGAAGTAATACATGCTGGTGGGAGAGATTTGTCTAGCAGACTTAAACACACCCTTAAAACAGAACCCTGCCTAATAGAAAACAGTGCATCTCAGTGCACCTCAGCACATACCATCTGTATGATTGGCAGGGTGACTGTCATCTCACCAAAGGGTCTCTGTGTGTGCCCCTCTTGGACTGGGGCAATATGTGCTGATCATGTAAATATGGGTATACATTTTCCTTGGATTGTGAGGGCTGTATGCTAGTGAAACGTCCTATACTTTCATAAGATGATATAAAATGCTCTAACAGCCACACACACAAACATGGTTACATTGAGGCTAGCACCACTTCCAATTACTGCTTACAGGACATGACAAGGCACACATCCAGTGCAAGTTGGCTGTATGTAGATTAGAACACATATCTATGTAATGGTACACTCTACAGATCACA
>NC_056725.1:1287865115-1287952615 GCF_019279795.1 Protopterus annectens
GTTGATTTTATTTAAACTGTTGACTTACTTCTGTGGGCATTTGATGTATTTGTTTTCATGTGGAGCTTTTCTCCCCAGGCCTCAGCTGAAAAAGGGTTTGTGTCCAGTCGGCCCTTCTTGGTTAACAAATGTAAAATAAAATAAACAAATTTAGTTGGGGGCGTATGGGTGGTGCAACCCCCACCTGTGTGAGTCTGACATACTTTGGTGTGTATTTTGTTATAATGTTGGACAAGTGTTTACTTACAGTTGGAAAAATGTAGCTGTTTTCATCTCGGTGAAGTAAGGTTCGATTATATTCATGTTTGGTCTTCTGAAAGTAATCTAAGCAGTTATATGAGTTAGTGTGTATGTGTGTGTGTCTGTCTCTAAATATATATATATATATATATATATATATATATATATATATATACATATGTGTGTGTGTGTATATATATATATGTGTGTATATATATATATATATATATATATATATATATATTATATATTTTATATATATATATATATATATATATATATATATATATATACGTATACGTGCACATATATATATATATATATATATATATATATATATATATATATATATAATATAAGTAGGGGGTGTGGGGGTGCAGTGGGGCTTGCCCCCCTGCTCGGAGCGTTAAGCTAAGTTTTTTTTTTGTTTTATTATATATTCCAAGTTTCAAACTTTGATCATATGTTGTCAAACATATGGGATTCGAAGTTTTGAAACTTTGAATATATAATATAGATCCTATGAAGAAAGACATGACTGAACTCTCAGATTGTGTCCCAGGCAGGTATGAACCTAGCCCTAAACAGTATTTTTACCTGAACCTAGGATGATGCCACAGTATAAACAATAAAATGATCAACTTCAACAATTGGCTTAACTTCTGTTGTCAGGTCAACGGGCTCCAGTATCTGTCAGCCTGGGAAGATGTAGTCTACAGGCCATGCTGCTTTGCCAAAGAGGGTCTGCAGCTTTCTCCTCTAGGCTGTTGGATACTGGTAAAGGTACTTGCCTCCCCCATAGTGCCTTTTTTATGCAATGTAAAACCAGCAGAACATCCAACATAACAAAATCTTCTCATGATAAACTGAAGGTTATGCTGCTTAATGCTAGGAGTCTAAACAGGAAAGTGTACTCTCTGGAAGCAATCCTCACCTTGGAAGAAGCTGACATCGTTGCAGTTACACAGACATAGTTCAAAGCCACAGAGAGCATCCCCGGCCATGCAAGGCTACAATGCTTTTCACACATTCAGACTTCAATCCAAGTGGGAAAGAAGCAAAGGTGGAGGTGTATCCATCATCATCATCATTAAAAGCAAATACACCTTGAGACTGGTCAAACAGTTTGACTCCCTTGAGCTACTCCATGTCCAGTTAACTACAGGCAAAATACCCTGACACATCATTTTTTGGTATAGGTCTCCCACCATGAACCAATAAAAGCACACTGCATACCTGGACTTACTGGAATCACTAACCATACAGCCAAACACCATAGCCATGGGTGATTTCAACTATCCTTCCATCAACTGAGAAACATACATGAGCACAAACATGTTCCCCAAGAGGTTCCTAGACTTTGTCAATACAAATGCTATGGAAAAGATAGCACCCCTACAAGGGGTTCAAATGTCCTACACATACTATTTACTAACATGGCAGAATCACTGCACTACCCCCTTTGTGATGCCTTCCCTGGTAAGATTGGACCATAAATCAATCTCTTTTAAAGTAACTATTGGGCCTGACACCCCTTCAGGAACAACAAAAAAAAAAAACATTTTTCCAGAGCTAACTACAGCCCACTAAGCAATGGTATAAAAAGCTTCAAATCCCCTTCTTCATAGATGACAATAACTCCTGTGCAGAAGTGTACACAAATGCCCTATATAAAACTTAAGCAACTGCACAGACTCAGCGGTACGTGACTGGATCAAGACCAGGTCCTCCTGAAAAAACAAGCCACACTGGTGGGCTTCAGGTATAAGCAGGTTATATAACTGATGTCTAAGAACAAGAACTGACTCAGCAGAAGATTTCCCTCCGCAGCTTGAACAAGCAAATCCAAAATCTTATAAATCCCTCTAAAGCTAATTATGAAGCTAAAATAGCATCTCTAGCTAAAGATAATCATAAGGCATTCTTTAAATACATCCGAAATCTAAAAAGGAATGCCCAGCTATTTCTGCAACTGGTAGTGGATAGTGCCACTCATACTGTACTGGAGGAAATTGTCAACCTGTTAGCTGAGAGATTTGGTACAAACTTCATACCTCCCACCACCCTGTAGCTCTCAACTGTCCAGACTTTTACTGCTATTTTGATCTATTTCTCAATTTCTCATAGTTTTTTTTTGGAAAACCACTGGCAAATCATTGAGGACTGAAGTCAGAAAATAACAGAAGAAATTTGATTTTCAGACTTCATATCCTTCAGTAACCTCATCCTAATGCAAAACCTGTTATTCTATCAACTTTCTAAGTTTGTAAGAGCAATATTTAAAAAAGTGTCCCTAATTTTGGGCTTTTGTCCTCTCATTATTTGTGGCTTTATCCAGATTTCTTGCTCGGAGAGATTGAGAGGTATGCCTCCCCCTCCCCGCCTGCACCAGCCATACCAAAGCATACCTGACACCTGTCATCTGCCTACTATCTCCAGAGAACAGGTCATAACTGCACTCTCCAAGGCCAAAAACATGGCTTCAGTGGGAATGGATAATATCCCAGGTTGCTTACTAAATAATGTAAAGGCCAAACAACCAAATAAACAAATAACACTCCTGGAACCAGCAGTTCAACAGCCATGTTCCTTTACTGGTGCTTCTGGTACCCAAGCGTACGCCTTCAATTAAGGCATAAGCTGAGGTATCAGAAGCACCAGTAAATGAACTTGGCTGTTAAACTGCTGGCTCCAGAATTTCTTTTTTTGCTTACTAAACAATCACAGGACCTAGAGGACCCACTTGGCACCCTATTTAACCACAGCCTGAGAACTGTCTTTGTTCCAGCAGAGTGGAGGATAGCAATAGTAATCTCTTTGCACAAAGGGGGCCCTATGAACTGACCCTGGGAACTACGGACCCATAAGTCTAACCAGCCTCATCTGCAAGGCCATGGAAAGAATCATCGTGGACCTTATCAGCAAGGACATAGAAGACCGTCAAACTCTAGACCCAACCCAGTTTGGCTTTGTTAAGGGTAGAGCATGCTTGTTAAACCTGGTAGACTTCTTCGAGAAAGTCACCAAAGCCTTGGACGAAGGAAAGACAGTGCATACTGCCTACCTTGACCTAGCCAAGGCTTTTGACACAACCCTCACTCAGGTATTACTGAGAAACTCTCCCAGCTGGGGATTAACCCTTATGTCAGTAGATGGGTAGCCAATTGGCTCACCGACAGAACACATACTGTCAAAGTTGGTGACTCCACATCTACCAGTAGACCAGTCACCAGTGGCATATCATAAGGATCTGTGCTGGGACCTCTACTGGTTGGAATCTATTTCTCAGAAGTTCAGACAAATGTAGATGGCCTTTGGCTCACCAAGTTTGGTGATGACCGCAAATTAGGTGCAATCAATGAGCCCTTCGAAGATGTTAAAATATTACGGAAGGGGCTAAAGCAGATGAATGACTGGTGCCAAAGCCACGGACTAAAACTGAATGCAAAAAAATACATTATTATCCCCTTTGACAAAGCTGAATTCCTTGCTAATTACAATATAGACAACACACCTCTAAGTTCAAACCCAGTGGTGTGAGATTTGGGAACACAGGTTGATAGCAATTTGAACTTCAACCACCAAGTTTCCACACTAGCGAGTAAAGCCTTCTACATTGCACATCTCATAAGTAAGGGTTTCACACCTAGGTCTAAGGATGTTATAACTCCACTGTACTTGACTCTCATCAGACCATTAATAGAATACAGTTCTCCCTTTTGAATGTACCTCACCAGACACATGCAGCAACTGGAGAGAACCCAGAGATTTCTCACCAAGAAAATACAGGGCCTCTATACCATGACTTACATGGATAGACTGAAAGCTCTGTCACTGTACTCTGTATCCTATAGGTTGCTGAGAGGTGATTTGTGTCTGGCCTACAGGACAGTCTCCGACCCTGCCCTATTGCAAATACTGCACATCCACAAGTGAAATGGCACAACAATCACTCACTCTAGGGACCTCAAACTAGCCTGTGACATAAACAAAACATGCTGGAGAAACATCTCCCAGAGATTGCTGCTCCTCTGGAAAAAACTCCAAATTCACATGAAGCAGAGCTCCTCCCTGACTCTATACAAATGCAACCTAGACAAATGAATGGGTGACAGCAAATTCACCCGGGGGTGGCACCCATGTCCCTCATGGACAGGTGTAGTTGGTGTTGATCATAGACTCACTCTGTGAATGTCACCCATCTAACCAAGTACCATTGGAGGAACTCAGGATTAATGTGGCTTGTAAGGACTCTAGGGCCATTTGCCTAGTAACCTCCTATGAACCTATGGACCTAAGATAGATAGCTAGCACTACATACGCAACTACAAGTACAAACACATATCAGTAACAGATATTTTGTGTATCAAAACTGTAGAAACTTTGTAAGTACTGAAACAAACACAGATACAGACACACAGGCACATACCAGAAGCAGAGTTGGTGCAACCAGTGCCATGTGCTTGTCCCACAAACTAGCAATTAGCTTCCTTCAAACAGTACCCAATATAGCCCCCAAATCTTCAAAGTGAAAAGAAAAAAAATACAACATCTGCTCCTTCTGGATTTAGCAAGTCTAGCAAGTGTTTGTAGATGATTTTTTTTCAGGACGTTTATCAATGGTAAACAAGTGGAGATAGGCTTGCACTTAGTATAGCCCTCAAGCCCTCACACCTCCTTATCAATGTGACCAGTATTTTGCTCTCCAAGAAGTTGGGAGATTGGATCTGAAAGTTGGCTTTGAGGATTAAGGAGCTGTTAAGCTGTTTTCTATGGTCCCGAGGTGCAAGGGTTGATTCTCTCAGCCTCCATTGCCTAACTATGTGACTCTGAACAAATCACTTAACCAGATACCGCTCCCTGGCTGAGTGGGAAAAAGGGACATGGAAATTAATGCTTTACCCTGGAAAACAAATAAAAATTCCTTTAGTAATAGATTGGTTGATAACTTTAGCGTGTAGAATGGAAATTATCCTGGTTACCATAGTGATGGATTTTTAGGAAAGCCATCCCACCAATGAGGATCTATAGCTTTTGACCTTAAAGATGATAAATATTTTTGCTAGGTTATATCTTTGAATAAACCTCTTTTTGGAAATTAAATATTACCACCAAAGAACAAAAACTTCTATTATCATTCAGCTGTGTGTATTGTATCTCCTGTAGCAGTGCTGATTTGATCATTATATTATATTTATTTATTTATTATAAATTTGTTTACTGGGTAGGTCAGACTGGACTGGCTGTCCTTTTTCAGCAGAGGCCCAGGGATAAAAGCTCCACATGAATACATATATAATTTATACAAGTTACATTAATATACAGAGACAGTACATGTTTACATACAACAATGGATGGTTATACACTATAATACAGAGCACATGGTAGAGCAGATTATTACACTGAGATAGCACAACAAGTTTACAGTTTACATATGTATATACATCATTTTCTTAACAGTGAATAGATTATGTTTAGAGATTAGGGAAGCAACAGTAATAAATAGGTACAGTACATGTATACTTACAAACATGAGATGCTTTTGCATTGTCATATAGAGCATGTAGTAGAGAAAAATATTAAATTGAGACCATATAGGAATTTTTACAGTTTTCACAGGTTTATACATTGTTCACTTTACAGTAAATTTTACTAGTGTTCAAACTAAGGTTGAACAGTAGTTCAAAACAACAAGTCTAAAAGGGTGCACAACAGTTTTGTAGGGAGGATAGCAGTTAAAGATAGTTACTTTTTAACAAGGATTATTACAAAAGCCTATCCATGTATTAGTTAAATGAGTTTTGAGGAACTTTTTGAATGTGATACTGCTTGTTGTGTTTTTTATATTGAGTGGCAGAGCATTCCAGAGTTTAGCTATATAGTTAGAGTAGAGGGATTCATCTGCAGTGTTGTTAGCCGAAGAGATCTTTAACAGAGATTTGTTTGTGGAACAAAGGACTTGATTAGTTGAGTAGGGTTAAAGGCTAGGGGTTTTAGTCTGGATGGTAGACTAATTGATGGGTTGATGTCAGTTGGTTGTAGGCTAGGAGGTTAGACAGTTCTAACCAATTGAGTTGTCTTACTGACAGGCAATGATGAAACTTGTATGTAGATTCTGTCACAAATGTTGTGATTTTATTATTTTATTATAGCAGGTGTCATGTTTAGTTATTTTTGATTTCCTTAGATTGATGAGAATGGGGATATATAGAGGAGGGTGGAGACAAGATGAGTTCTAGGAATGGTGGCTTTTGTGTTGCTTGTTAGAAATTGTTTATTCCAATTTAAAGTAAGAAATTGTATATGCCAGTAGAGAACTCCACGTTGTTTTGCAGACTTTCTTTATTGACTGGTCTATGTGATTGTTAAATCTCAAGTCACTATCAATGATCACACACAGAAGTTTAGTGTTGGTTACTGGAGTAATAATTGTATTATTTGCGGATGAGATTTTGAAGGATGGGGGTGATTCATGCATTCTTGTGGGGAAAAAAACATGAGCTTAATTTTATTGGGGTTAAGAATGAGCTAAGCATTAGTTAGCCAAGACTCCATAGAAAAATGACTGCTGGGTATTTATTTGAAGTTGTAGTGTGAGGGCAGCACATATTAAAGTAGAGTCATCTGGACTAGGGATGCATTCAAAGTAGAGGTATGGAGATTGTTAGTAAAAAGGGTGAAGAGGAGTGGACCCAGGATGGAGCTGGATCTCTGTAGTACTCCAATAGTCACTGGTAGAAGTGGAGAAAGGCCATTTTACTGCCTGCTGATATCTGGTCAGATAATCCTGGAACCATGCAAGTGAGGACTGCCTAAGTTTTAGATCACAAAGAGCTGTAATAAGTTTACTATGAGAGACAGTATCAAAAGCTTTGAATAAGTCAACAAAAATGGAGGATACAAATTTGCCATAATTTCTATGTTGATTAATGGTGTTAGTGAGGGATATCAGGGCAGTAGTCATACAATGTTTGGTTGGAATCCATGCTGAGTGCTATACTTGACATTATTGGTTAAGAGGTAGTTTAGTAATTGGGAGTGAATGCATCTCTAATATTTTGGACAATGGTGATAAGATTCCAATAGGATGGTAGTTGGACATTTCAGTTGATTCCCCCTTTATGCAATGGGATGATGTGTGATATTTTCCAAATTGCTGGCACTTTTTGTTCTGAGATTGATCAGTTAATTAGGATGGATATGGGATAACAGATGACCTCAGCGGAGATTTTGTGATATTCTGCAGGAAGCTGATCATCTGCAAGGGTTGTAGTTCTGTGTGTTTTCAGATATTTTTTATGATATCTGTGAGGACAGGTTGGAAGGAAAAGGCCTTACTGTCCAGGTTGGGATTTGAGTGAGCTAGGGGGTGGGGTAGGGTTGTTGTTATTTCTAACGGCTAAGATAGACTCTTTGGAATATTTATTGAACTGCATTTCTATACTACCTGTAGTGGTTTTGGTTGTTGGGGGGGTCTATTAGCTTGGCCTGGTTGTAATATTTATTTACTGCAGACCAAACATTTGAGGATTATTATGATGTTTTGCTTGGCTATTACTGTAGTGATTAATTTTATCTTGTATGATCATTTTTGGCTTTGTTTCTTAGCACAAGTTAACCCTGTTTGTTAGCTTGGGTTTTGTTAGAGTGCCAGTGTTCCCAAGCTCTGTCTCTTGTTTCTAGTAGAGATCTTGTTTCTTTAGTTAACCATGATGCAAAGTTAGTTTTAACTCTTACTGCTCTTGGAGTTGCTAGTTTATTCAGGCTAATGAAGGTGGAATTAAAGTAGTCTATAGCTTCCTCTAGACAGAGATATTTGAGGGGTGACCAATTACAACTTTTAAGTACAGAGTTGAACTGACTCACAATAAAATTATTTTTGTTAAGAATTTGTTGGTATTTATTTTAAATGGGAGCCAAAACAGAAGTGACTTGCAAAAAACTATCAGAAAAGTAAGAAATGGCAAAAATATAGCAAGTGTTTTACTTCCTGGATTTCTTGTCACACAGGCAAATAGATAGTACAGGGTAGTAAGTAAAGGGATGTAAGTGAGGGAAATGAGATGCTGAAAAAATACAGAGCTGTGCATAAAAACTTAACAGAGGTACAGGAAAGTGGAATTTACAAGTAAAGGGGTGCTTATGGAAGACTGGTTAAAACAGAAATGACTATGGGGCTTGAAAAGGTAAACAAAGGTATAATAGGCAGACTGAAAGAGATGAAAAATGAAGGATGGAACTAATAGTGTAAGCAGAGAAATAGATGAGCGGGGGGGGGGTTAATAATATGTCTCGGTGGTATGCAGGCAGCCCTTTGTTAGCCAGCTAAACTGCAGTTAAATAGTTAGACTAAAACATACTTTAAGTAAGAATAGACAAGTACTGGGCAGCAGTGTCTAGTTAGCTTGCCAGTTGCAGGGTTTGAGCTGATCAGCAATGCAGTTTGATTGTTTGTGTTCTTTACAGGGTATTAGCACTTTAAGTAAGAAATACTTTAAGGCTATGAAGGAAATCTTGATGATACACAGTGTGTCATTGCATAATATATATATTAAATAAGCACTCCCTCATCATACCCATCAATCTGAAATTTAGGTCCCTGATTTCATATATCCTAAGTCATTGTGTACTTTATGATATCCCGAGTCATTAAGAACAAATAGCTCTCCATCTGTTTTTGCAGCTGAATTCTTTAACTAAAAAAAATTGAAAAATTAAATAAGCTGTATTTAATGCAACTATTCTCTATGACATCCTTCACAAACTCTATCGTAAACTCTCATGACAAAAATAAGTTAGTCTCCTGTCTTTTTCTGGACCTCTCCAAAGCCTTCAACACTGTTTCCCACAGACTACTTCTGTCCAAACTACCGTTAATGTCCCCAACTCTGCACTTTCTTTGTTCTCCAGCTACCTCTCCAAATAATTCCAAGCAGTTAAATGGCATTCTAATTGTTCTCCCTCCTTACCCGTACAAACAGGGGTACCCCAAGGCTCCATCCTTGGACCCTTAATATTTAATATCTTTATTAATGATCTCCACTCTCTTAAGTTATACAATATGCTGATGATTCCACAATCTTCTCCTGCTCCGACAATATCTCCCATCTTCACACCCTCACCCAAGAGTCTCTGCACTCAGTTGAAAAATGGCCAACTTCCAACCAACTTCTACTTAACCCTAAGAAAACTAAACTTCTCCTTTTCCTCCCTAAATCTCTCCAAGATCATGAAGTTACATTTACTGGCTCCTCCCTAAACAACACTATTATCTCTGCTGAATCCCACACAAAACTTTTAGGAGTTATTATCAATGACCAGCTAAAGTTTGATCTCCATACTCGGCAGTGCATTAAAAAGACTCATCAAAAGTTAGGCCTGCTATATAAGCATAAAAAATTCTGCACAAATGCTTCTAGGCTTTCCCTTGCACATGCTTTCCTACTCCCCACCCTACTCTATGAGCCCCCTATTCTTACACACCTCCAATCCAACCTTCTGTTGAAATTGGAATGCACATACAATAAAATTGCAAGATTTGCCTCCAACCACCCCTACCACTTTCACCACTGCCTAGCCTTGAAAAACCTGCACTGGCTGGAATTTCATCATCAAATCCTACTACCCCAGCTTCTCATGACTCATTCTGTCTTGCATGAACCTTCCTCCTTCCCCACTCTTTCTCTTCCTTCATCAATCCTTACACTCCCACTGCACCCTCCATAGCTCTCAACAGCATCTTCTGCAAGTATCTGTGCCCAACAAACATATTGGCAAACTCCTATACAGCTACTCAGTGGAAAATGCCTGGAATAAATTACGACTTAGTGTTAGATTGATCCCAAACCCTAACTTAAAACAGCTCTAAAAGGATACCCTTCGTAAATCTTGCTCATGCTTACGCAATCACCCAACTTAACCCTACCTTTGCCTCCTCTTATACTCCTCTAATACTCCTGCAGCAACCGTCTCTTCTCTCTCTCACAAATCTACTAATAGTTTTTCTCACAGTCTACAACACTGTAGACTTGGAAAGTGATCTGTGCCTTGGGATTATCTCCTGTATATAGTGTACATTTATAATTTATTTGTTCACTTTATTTTGCATGTGTGTGAACATTTTTAGTTTTCTTCTTAGTACTGCATGCAACTTTTGAACTCTAATATGTTTTAAGTCACTGTACATGTTCAAGCATGTTTTTTTCTCTATTTTGTCATAATTGTTAGCTCTAAACGCTTTTGTTTACTTTTGACATTTGATTACTTTTGTTACGTGTACTACTTGGAACTTTTCTTCTTGGGTCTCCATTGAAAAAGGGCTGCTGCCCAGTTGGACTAACCTGATTAACAAATGTCAAATAAATAAATAAATAAATAAATTGTTTTTCTTGCATTTTTTAACTTTTGTATTATTGTATATGCATAACAAGGTGCTCTATGTCATTTGTAGCCTGGATATGTGTGTGTGTGTGTGTGTGTGTGTGTGCATGTTTCAAGAAAACAAGATTTTATTCTTTAACTTCCAATGCTCTACTCAGCATTTTTAATGTTTCTAGAAGCTTTGAATTCAAAAATTACATACACTTATATAACTGCCTGTGCAATAAATTCCTTTATCATTTACTTCCTGATGACTCTAGTGTGAGGTCTCTGAGCTTGCACAGATTACAAGACTATTGTTCACCACATAATACATTGTTTCCTCAGTCTGTACAGCCTTGGTTCTACTGTGATTTATGTCATGCTTCTTTTTCTCAAATCTCCTTGTTAAGTTGTGAAATAATTGATAGTACACTATAAATCCACTGGTCTGAATGCTTACTCTGCAGTACTGTTTCCTTACCTTGCTGCATTTGAAATCCTTTATAAAACAAGTTTCAACTGACAACTGAAGAGGTTTAAGATGAAAAAATGTAAGATGTCAATTTTCGTTTGGGTTAGATTAACAAAAACAGTACTTCTTCTTTTAAATAAACAATGGGCCAACTTCCAAAAGAGCTGCTCTCAGTTTAAGTCTACCCTGATTTTAAAAGGTTTGCTCACAGTGTGACTTAACTTTGGTGTAAGGCCTATCTATAAACAGGCCTACTACAGGGACCAGATTCAAAAACACCTGCTCTCAGTGTAAGGGGTCACTTGCACTGAGAGCAAGTCTTTTGGAATTGGGCCCATTGCTCGTTTGCATTTTGAAAGTGACACTTTCTGAACTTTAACACTCTGTATTTAAACAAGGATTGTTTTAATACCAAAATTAACAATTGTTTGATTTTGTACTATAAAATTGCAATCACCATGGCAAATCTAATAATGCAGAGTGCATCATTTACTTCTAAGGCAGTTACTGTGATATACATTGTGGAAATTAACTCAGAAATGAATTTTATTTAAAAAAAAAACATTTGGTTCTCATTTTAGTTTGGAATTGTATGTTATATCTATTCCTAATATTCCTGGATCACCATTAGCAATTGCAGCTATTGTAAATATCATCATATTATTTTCTCTTGTAAAATGCAAAACCTAATTATTATTTCCTTACCTCAGTTAAATGAATATGTCTGTTTTTTATGCCAATCTGAAGCAAGTTTCCAAGAAAAGGCAGAGGCCATGACCCTGGGAGCTATCTGCTGCACATCTTCCTTTTTTTCATGAAATCAAATACCACAGTAAAGACAATGGTGAAGATGACCATGGATATTGTGCTGATAAACTGCTGCAGAACAGACCAAGGAATCAGCAGACGTTCCATGTTTGACTGCACTCAGTTGCTCTCTCCACTCTTGGCACAGTTAACAACTACTGGAATAAAGTTTACAAGAAGTGCATGTACTACATACAAAAGGAAAGCCAATCAGCTTTCTAGGAAAATGTTTTTGTGTCACATCAAGATGACAAACTGATCATTTATAAAGGCCAGGAACATTACTTTGTGCTTACTTTATTTCTATTGTCTTCTTTAGCAGGATCGTTACTGCACTTTATTTTTTTTTTTTTAGTTATGTCTTATCTTCATTTTATTTACTCTTGTATTAATGGTCAGTACAGAGGAGTAAAGGTGTGAATTGTGAACTGTTTCCTGTAGTCCAGAGTTTGATTCCCTCAGCCTCCATTTCCTTACTGTGTTAGTCTGAGTCACTTAAAAAGATAGGGCTCCTGTGTCACCCCATGCAAAGTGACACTTGAGTAAAGTGAGTTTACAAATAAATAAAATGTTGTATGCCTTTCTGTTAACTCTTGTAATGTTTCAATCAATAACATAAGAAGTTATGTTTGAAAGAAAACTGTAATTGAAATACTGCTATTATCCCACTTCAATATAACATCTTAGCATTAAGCTGTGAAAACGTATCCCACTGTTATGTTAAAAATGACAGAACTACAGATAAGAAATCAGTGAATAAAGTAATATTTTATAAAGCCAAGAGTCACTACACTATAATTTTGTACTATGAAAGGTGAATTTTGCATTTTGTGTAGTAAGACCACTTTTAAATGGTCAACAAAAATTGGAAAACAGAATTCTGTGGGAGATTTTTGTCCCTTGTATTTCTATATTAATACTGTATTCTTTAAGTTGTGTGTGTGTGTGTATATATATATATATATATATATATATATATATATATATATATATATATATATATATATATATACACATACATACATATATGTGTGCAGTGCAAGCACATGCAGACATACAAATCTGTTGAGACACACACACACAAACACACACACACACACACACATACACTCACACACACAGATGTACAGATGTCAAGAGGTTCTTATTGCCACTGCTGTGTATGACAGTGCATGTCGTTGTTCCTGGAGGTAGCAGATCATCCAACCACATTTAACGTTTCATAGAGTACATGATACCAGTATTGTAGACTACTACCGTGTGGATAAGGACACTATGTACGAAACCATGGACATGTGATGGCATCCTCTGAAGCACCACGGGAGTCATGGAGTACCAATCCCAGTGGTTATACAGGTATATGTGGCTTTACATATAGTAACTACATAGACTTTTCAGTAATCTACTGGGGAAACCGTGCAGATATCTCAGGTATCTGCCTCAAAATACTTCATCAGTATGTCTATGCCATGCCACAGAAGAGGGAATACTATGCTGGAATTCTTTGATATCTCCCATTTCCCTGAGGTTCTGGGGGGGGCATAGATTGTATTCAGATTGAAATAAATATCCCACCTGGTGAACTGGAAAGGCGGTACCACAAAGGGTATTACTCCATCAACTGTCAAGTGGTATGTGATGCACAGTATCATCTACAATGTGTCTGCAGGCCACCCAGACAATTATGATATCACTCACATATGGCACACAAGTGACCTCTTCCAATGTTTTGTGAGGAGTAATTTCTCAAGTGACATTCTTGTTGGCTGTGCCAGATATAGCCTGGAACCTTGGCTATTACCCATCAGAAATCTACAAAACGAAACAGACCAGGGTAAAGCACTGACTTGCACACAGCTTTAAAATATTTCAGACCAGATTAAAGCAGATGCACTACAGTAAAAGTTTCCATAGGTATAGAAACTATATTCATGGCTTGTATATGAGATGCAGTGCTGTCTCTCTCTCTCCTTGACAGTGCCAGTCCATCCCTACCATCATCTTCAGAGGTTACAGATCCTCCAACATCAGGTGATGGCAGTTCCAAAGTGCAAGTATCAGATAAACAATCACATGTAAATAAGCCACAGCACTATATCCTGCATAGGTATGACCCAGTCCCAGAAGTATAAATTAAACTGAAGATTAGAAATAGTAACACTAAAACTTATATTTTATTTGAATACTTTGTGCAGATGGTCATGTAGGGGGAATCCCTGATGTTTCTGTATACCAAAAATCAGATAGCTTTAATAAGCTGGATAGTGACAGAGCTGTCAAGTGAACTTGCAAGTATTCTTATGCAGAAAGAGGTCTACATACCTGGAGCATCTCCAGTAGAGACTCCTGCTTGACTCCCAAGGTCTGCCCCAACATCTAGCAACACACTGTGGAACCAGATCTGCAATCTTGGGACTCCACACATATCTGCTGACCTCACAACACCCAAACGTAGTGAAAGTTTTGAAACATGAGGAGAATAAATCTGAGATGACTTTCCTGCTTAACCTAGCAGAAGCATATCGGTGGCAAGCAGGAATGGAAGGAAATCAAACCAGAAGTAAATAAAAATCAGGCAGCAACTGAATGTGCCAAAAAAACAAAAGAAATAATATAAGGTGAAGGATCAGATGAAAAGGCAAGAAATGTGGAAAATGCATCAATATAGTTGCAAGTATAGAAAACTTCAAGAGCCTCATGTTGATCAAGAATGAATGCAGCAATGATTAAGGTGAGGTGAATTCAAACTGAGGGATGAAAGGTTAATATTGGTAGCTCAAGACAGTGGGCTATGTACACGCTGGTATACAAAATCCACTGAACATGTGGGAGAAACAGACAAATGTAGTTTTTGTAAAAGCAAACTGGAAACAGTCGCACACCTCATTGCTGGTTGTGACATACTAATGGCAGAAGGACTGTATACTGAAAGGCACAATAATGTGGCAAGCCTATTGCATTGGGGATTGTGCAAACGTTATGGTTTTGAAGTGGCTGAAAAGCACTGGAAACATGAACCACAATGCATCATAGAAAATGATGAAGTCTACATCACATAGGATCATCCATTACCAACAATTCAAAAGATAGATGCTAGAAAACTGGATACAGTGGTCCAGGAAAAGAAGACAAAAGTAGCACTGATTGTTGAAATCAACTCACCCAGTGACTACAGTGTCCTGCGCACAGGGAGACATAAAGTTATAAAATATCAGGATCTGCAAGGAGAAACGAGAGCAATGTGGGAGAAAGATACTCAAATAGTTCCAATAGTAGTAGGAGCAATGGGGTCTTATAAAAAAAGAGTCTAAAATCTTATTTAGATACACTACCAATACATATAACTCTGTATGAACTGCAGAAGGACTCATTACTGGGCACATTGCGGGTGCTGTGAAGAGCACTTTTGGCTGATATCAAAGAGTGAAACAATACTAATTTCATGAACTTTAATTGTACTTTGACTTAGGCATGGGGTCCATTCCCATCACTGTATTAGAAACCGAAAGGATTTGGAGAAATTAAAAAAAAAAAAAAACAAGGAACCAAATGATATTTGAAAAGTATAAAAAAGAAATATGGACATGGGAAAGAAAGAAATTTGATATGGTGCAATATTTATGCAAAGGAGAAAGCCAAATTAATCAATATAAAGACGACAGACCCAAAGATATTCAAAGAGAAATACAGGCAAAGGCATCCGGATATGGAAAAGTTCACAATAAAAAATAATATCACAAAGATGGAACACAGAAAAGAATATTAGTAAAGCAGAAGTTAAAAAATAGAAGTTGAAGTTATGGAGTGCCTGCGAAGTAAAGGATTTGGTGTAGAAAGCCTAACACAGGTTACATCACAGCATCATGGAGTGAGTCCCCAAAGTAAGGAGAAGCAGGAAGATCAGGAAACATCTGAAGAAGAAATATGGACATGGGAAAGAAAAAGAGATTTAATATGGTGTACTATTTATGGAAAGGAGAAAGGAAAACTAACCAATCTAAAAAGAGCAGCACCACAGATATTTGAAGAGAAATATAGGCAAAGGAATTCGGACATGGAAAACTTTACAATACAAAAAAATAAGTAGACAAAGAGGAAAAGTAGAAAAGGAAATTAGTACTGGAGAAGTTAAAGAAATAGGAATTGAGGTTATAGGGTATCTGTGAAGTGAAAGATTCAGTGTGGAAAATCTAATTCAGAAAACACCACAACAGGATAAAGCAATGGATATCCAAATTAAGGAGAAACCAGTGGAACAGGAAGCAATTGGTCAGGTGCCATATTAAGATACTGAACCCCTCCACAGGAAACCAGTATAAACATTTACTTAAAGCTAAACAGAAGAGGAAGGAACAGGAAAATGTGAAAACTGATGTGGTCAATGTTGAGGAGTGATAGGCCAGTGAATTCCTATCTGATAGAGCAATGGATGGCACAGGATGAAATTGAAGAGAATGTGCCACAGGAAGATCCTATAGAACTTTCTATAGAACGCCCACAGGAAATGGAAAACAAGGGATGTGCCCTCAGTTTGGAAGAAAATGAGCTAAGAGAAGAGTTGCTTGATTTAACAGACATAGATAGATATATTAAAATCAATGAAAGAAATAGACTGCAGAAGGTTAATAAAACCCAAAAAGTCAGAAATCTGATAAAACAAATGAACACAGTAATTAGGACTGTTCATAGAGATCCATACAATATAATAGAAGTAAACAGGATATATTACTGTGCAGCTACATTAATAACTGATAAAGTTCTACCACAAGAACACAGGGTAGTAAGGGAAAGGAAGGGGAGAAATCGAATACCATCATGGAAATATCGAATAGAGAAAACTATAAAGCAATTAAGACAAGAAGTGGCACCATTAAAAGACTATAGAAGAGGGAATATATTGATAAAAATACTAAGAAAGATAGATGTGTTAAAAGCAATGAGCAGTATTAGAACAGACCAGGATCTATCATGCACTATTGCAAATAACAAACTAAAAATGCCAGCACAAGTGGAAAAACGTAGAAGATATGAAGATAAATATAAAGGAAAAGTACAAAATAAGTAATTTATTGATGACCCCAAAAGGTTTTATAGAGAACTGGGAAACAAGGTAAAAGGAATTGAAAGACCACCAAAAAAAGAAGAAATAGATGAATTTTAGAGAAGTATCTACGAAGATCCTTCTCCAAAATGGAACATAACAAAGATGCTAAATGGATTGTAATTAAAGAAAGAATATGAAGTTTAAAGGTACAGGATATGAAATGGGATCAAGTAACACCCAGAGAGATTGAAACAAAGTTAAGAAAAGCCTCTAATTGGAAAACCCCAGGCCCAGATGCAGTACCCAACTTCTGGTTAAAAATATTAACATCTTTGCATGAATATTTAGCCATGAGTAAGAACTATTTACATGCACACCCCGAACAGTCACCAACCTGGCTAACAGGAAAAACAATGCTCCTACTTGAGTGAACCTGCAAGCTACACTAAAAATTACAGACCAATAACTTGCCTTCTGACTACATATAAACTATACATGGGAATTGATGCAGAGTTTATAGTAATTTAGAAGAAAACTCTATTATGGCAGTATTACAAAAGGGCAATAAAAGAAAGTCATATGGAGCAAAGGATCATTTGTTGTTAAAGAAAGTCATAGTGGAGAGCTGTAAAAAGTGGAAGAATCTAAGTATGGCATGGATTAACTACAAAAAAGCATTTGATAGTATCCCACATTCATGGATAAGAGTGCTTAAAAGTGTATAAGATACGCCCTACACTGATTGACTACATTACAGTGACCATATAACAGTGGCAGACCACTTTGCAATTAAGCCATGATAAAGGACAAATTACTATCCCAGGGATAAAAATTCAAAGGGGGATATTCCAGGGTGACTCTCTGTCACTGTTGCTATTTTGCCTTACCTTTAACTCATTACGCTGTTTACTTAACAGATTAGGCCATGGCTATAATTTGGCTACTAGAAAACAACAAAGTGTAAAGATTTCTCACCTTTTATTGTCGATTTAAAACTGTATAGCTCATCAGATGAGGAACTGAAAGCAAAACTGCAGGTTCTCAAAACTTTTTCAGATGATGCAAGAATGTCATTTGGTCTTGATAAATGTGCAAAAGCAACCTTTAAAGTAGTAAAACTGCAACACCAGGAAAACATTCGTTTGGGACAAAAATGTGATATAAAAGAACTTGAACAAAAGGGAGTGCATAAATATTTGGGAACCGATGAAGGATCAACAATGAAACATGAACAAATGTGAATAAAACTTAGTAGAAAATACTTTAGAAGACTTAAATTACTCCTGAAAACAGCACTGACATCTAGGAACAAAAGCCAAGCTAAAAACAATTTGCTCTTCCTGTCCTAACTTAGTTTTGGAGTGATTGGCTGGTGCCAAAATGTGTTGGAGAGATTAGATAGGAAAACAAGAAGGATGCTTCATGCTCACCAAATGATTTATAAAAATCAGTGCATACCCAAATTATTTATTCCCTGTTCCGAAGGAGTGAGGGGCCTCCTTGAAATTGATTACACGTATAGATCTGCAATCGTGGGACTCTACACATATCCGCGGACCTCACAAGACCCAAACATAGTGAAGGTTTTGAAACATGAAGATAATAAATCTAAGATGACTTCTCTGCTTAATCTAGCAGATGCATATCGGTGTCAAGCAGGAATAGAAATCAAACCCGAAGTAGATAAAAATCAGGCAGCAACTGAATATGCTAAAAAAAAAATAAAATAAAGAATATAAGGTGAAGGACCAGATGAGAAGGCAGGAAATGTTTAAAATTTATAAATATAGTTGTAAGTATAGAAAACGTCTGGAAAAACCTCATGTTGATCAGGAACAAATGCAGGAATGGTTAAGGACAGGCAAATTCAAACCAAGAGATGAAAGGTTAATATTCATGGCCCAAGACATTGGGCTGCATACACGTTGGTTTACAAAGTACACTGAACATGTGGGAGAAACAGATGAATGTAGGTTTTGTTAAACCAAATTGGAAACAGTCACACACCCCGTTGCTAGCTGTGATATACTAATGGCAGAAAGACTGTATACTGAAAGTCATAATAATGTGGCAAGATTGTTGCACTGGGGGTTGTGCAAACATTATGGCACTGAAGGGGCTGAAAAACTCTGGAAACATGAGCCACAAAGCATCACAGGAAATGAGGAAGTTTATATCACATGGGATCACCCATTACCAAGAGTTCAAAAGACAGATGCTAGAAAACCGGATATAGTGATCAAAGAAAAGAAGACAAAAGTAGCATTGATCATTGAAATCACCACACCCAGTGACTACAGTGTGTTGCGTACAGAGATGCAAATTCATAACATATCAGGATTTGCTGGCAGAAATGAGAGCAATGTGGAAGAAAGATACCCAGACAGTTCCAATAGTAGTACGAGCTACAGGTCTTATAGAAAATAATCTACAATCGTATTTATATATGTTACCAATACAAGTAACTGTATGGATTTCAGAAGGAGTCATTAATGGGCACATTGAGTGTGCTGCAAAGTGCACTCTTGGCTGACATCAAAGACTGAAACAATACTAATTTCATGAACTTTAATCGAACTTTGACTTGGAAATGGAGTCCATTCCCATCATGGTATTAGAAACCCAAAAGACTTTGAAAAATTAAAAAATGGAGGAACCATGTACAGGTTTCACTGCCACTGACAGAGGCCAGTTCTGTGTTATTTCAGTGGCCCTGTGGCACAGTATTTCATAGCTACAGCCCTGGCCACCATCTACATTAATGCCCATCATGAGCTCTTTCCAGCCTGGTCCTAGGCCCAGGCAGCATCCAGATCAAAGAGCCACTGGTGATGCAGCTGGAGGGTCTAGAATAGCAGTTCATTCACCACACTGGAGAACTTTATATTACATGCATCTTTTCCAGCAGTGTCTGCAGTGTTTTATGCTTTGTTTTTTTTTTAGGCATTGCTCTGTTGGTAAAGAAAACCTTGGTATTAACAAATATCCTGTTTAGGAGTGACCCTGAATACTCATTACAGTACCAGTCTCCCCCTTGCCTGTATAGCATGTGTGTGTCTGACAGTCATATATCTTTGTCCACACTCTAAATAATGTCATGCCTATAAGTTTAATGAGTAAATGTCCCCACAATTCTATAACACTACAACTGACCAAGGTGATGTGACTGTTTTATCTCAGAGTTAAAAGTATTTTTGCACATGGCATATATGTTCATACTAAGCTGAATGGATAAGGGGCACAGCTACAACTGTGTGCTGAGATTTCAGATGACTAGAGGCTTCTAAGCTTCCTAAAAACCATAAGCTTCCTGTTTTCTTGCTTATTTTTACTAGTTATTGCTCATTCTTACCATTTATTGCACTTTTTATTGCCTACTGCCATTTTTTTACTGTATTTTATTACTATAAACAAACTGCACTGTTGTACTGCAACTGTCTGCCTTACTGTGCCTAATACATCATTTTAGTTATTGTTTTCACTATCTGTAAAGCTTTTTTAGCCATTTTAACTGTTTGAAAGTTATTAACTGGAAATTTCCTACATTTGTTAAGTATCTGTTTGTTTGTTCTGATTTTCCTGCCAAGGAGTGTATCACACAATTGATTTGTTTGCAGTTAAAAGCATTGTCTAGAGTCTCCTTGCTCTTTTTTGTTTAAAACTTTTATTTAGTGTCTTACTGCTGCTCTTCTGCTGTGGTAAACATTTCTGTAGTGTTTTCTGCCTAAAATAGTGCAGCTAGTAGCTGAAGCATAGTCTAGACTCAGGGTTGCAGTTTCTGGGTCTGGTTGTTTGTTTGTAGTGGCTGTTTGTTCTGAGCACATTTTCCAGGCCATCTTGGATTACAAAGGGCCCTTCTGCACTGTAGTGAGAGGATTGTGCTGATTGGTCCCTGGCTGGTAAAGGTTGGGTGGTCTAGGGCTTGGAGTAAGCACCTCATTGCTTCTTTTGAGCTTTTTTAAAGTTGTTTTATGTTTTAACCTTCTATTTATCCCCCACCCTTGAGTGGGTTTCTGCTTGTTTGCTCATCCTGCAGCACCACAGACTGCCGCTCAATTGTGCTCCATAGCTGGACAGATCATTTTGACAATTTTCCCCTTAGATACAGCTATATCCCAACAGTGTAGTTCCTCATCGTTAATATATTTACGAGCAAACAGGCAGTAATAATGAAGCTGTGTAAGCACCCCATTGTAATAACAGCCTTGAAGAGTTTTTCTGAGGCCCTGATCTACCTACTAGTATAGCATGAAGCCTAACGTCTGAGATATTAACACAACTCGCCCACTAGTTATTTGTATGTGTGACCCCTTTCCCACTATATTCCTGTTTCTCACCATATAAATTCTCCTAGCACTATGAATGGGCAATTTCTCACAGTTTCTCCAGCCAGCTTGGTTGACATGGGCATCCTGAGGCAGTGTAGCAACTGCTTCATGTACACAGACAACCCTCTACTTCTACTCCACACAAACTCAATATGTGAGAGATGTGACTATATTTAATGCTCTCTCACATGCCAGTCAATGCATCTGACACTGAGTGGGTTGTCAGAATGAACACCTCACCGCCTAGTCCACACCACACATACCTACATGCGCGCAGGTCCTCATCATAAATTTACCTAAACACCAAGACCTCCCAAACACAAACATGCTACACGTAATACTTCCCCTGCAGAACACAATACAGACAATAGCTCATGCACCAATGTTTCACCTGTCAAGCCCATAAGGGTAAACACTAAACCTAACATATTAGTCATGAGACTCTATCATGAGACACACAGATGTCAGTCTCACCAGGCTGAATAAGAAGAAGGTCATGGTCAGCTTTCTGTCAGGTACCAGGATCCACCATATCACATATGCACTAAAGTCTCTCAACAACAGGTACCATTAGTCCATGTTGGTGTGAACAACTTGAGCTTGTACCTCTCTGGACTATATGAAAAGAGACATGACTGAGCTCTCAGACTACATGTCTCAGACAAGTATGTCCTTAGCCTTATGCAGCATTTTACCTTCACCTAGAATGATGCTTCAATACAAACAGAAAATGATTGACTTCAATAATTGGATTAGTTTTTGGTGACATTCTAAGGGGATTCAGTATCTGTCAGCCTGGGATGACATGATCGACAGACTTCGATGCTTTGCCAGAGATGGTCTTCATCTGTCACCCTTGGGATTTCGGCTACTGGCCAAGGCTCTTGCCACCTCCATAGTGCCTTTTTTAGGCAGTGTCACAAGGACAAAACTCCTGATGTAAAAATACCACCCAAAAGCAACCTAAACACTAGCAGTCTTAAAATGAAACAGCACTGACTGGAAGCAGTCCTCACCCTGGAGAATGCAGACATTTTTGCAGTCATGGAGACCTGGTTCAAGACTGTGGAGAGCACCCCAGCCACACTGGGTTACACATCCTTCCACACGTTCAGACCACAAACTGAAGGCAAGAAAACTAAAGGAGGTGGTGTATCAATATTCATCAAGGTTAACTACACCTCCAGACTGGTCAAACAGTATGACACCCTAGAGATACTTCAGGTGCAATTAACTGTTGTAGGACACCTATTCAAGTCATTGCCTGCTACAGATCTTCCTCCATGAATCAGGAGACCCACTTTGCCTATTTGGAGCAACACGAGTCTATCAAGATACATCCTAACACCATAGTTTTGGGTGACTTTATCAACCCTAGCATTCACTGGGTGAATTACTCATGCTCAAACTCGCCTGCCAAAGGGTTCCTTGACTTTGTCAACTCCAATGCCCTGGACCAGCTGGTTGACACCCTTACCAGGGGTGCCAACATACTGGATTTGGTGCTTACAAATATGGCAGATCACTGTAGCACCCCCACTGTGAGTTCATCCCTGGTGAGATCTGATGACAAATCAGTCTCATTTGAGGTAACTATCACACCTGACCCTCCCCTAGCAGCAACTAAACTAAAATAACTTCTCCAAAGCAGATTATAATCTCTTACAGGATGGTATAAACAGATTCATTGCACCTCTGCCCTCAGACAGAACCAGTAACTATGCCAAGCTCTACACCAATGCCTTATACAACCACCTGTATAACTGCATTGACTCGGCAGTACCTGTTAGCTCCAAAACAAGCTCTTCAAGGAAAAGCAAACCTGCCTGGTGGACAACCACCATTAACAGGCTTTACAATAAAAGAAAGAAACTGCTGCCCAAGAGTAAGGAGGAGTGGACTCTAAAATGGAGACACTCCCATCTCAGCTTAAATACACTCCCTTCTCAGCTTAAATAAGCAAATGAGACTTCTTGTGAAGTCCTCTAAGCCAAAAGTGCAGTTGTGTACACTTACCATAAATGTAAATGTTCGAGTGTATTCACTGTTGCAGTCATCACATTTGGGTTATCCCTGCCAGTTTAGCCCTCGGCCTGTCCGAATACCAGAGATTTAGTATTTCTGCATCAGTTGCTGTCGCTCGAGGACTGATGTTAGGTTGTCAGAGGTATAAAGAGAGGCAGCCAACTCCATCACATCAGTTTTTCTTGCCCTAACCTGTCAGGAGCCCCCAAAGTAGGAGGCGAGGTTCTGGTGGAAGAATCCCACCAGTGGAAGACAAATACCAATATGTCCTTTGTAAAGAAAAGAGAAAAGCAGGGGGATGGAGGGAAGGAAAGCAGGACTGCAACAGTGAATACACTAGAACATCTACATTTATGGTAAGTGTACACAACTGTACTATGTTCGTGTTTCACTGTTGCAGTCATCACATTTGGGATGATTCCCAAAGCTGGGGAAATGGGTGGAGGTAGTCAAGGAAGTTAGGGGTTGGCTAGTATGCCCTGCAATACTGCAGAGGCAAACCCTGCCCTGGATTTGGAGAAGAGGGGCAGATGGTAATGTTTGGTAAAGGTATGAACAGATGTCCAGGTGGCAGCCTCCAGGATGTCCCTGGTGAGGACTCCCCTGAGGAAAGCTGCAGAGGTGGAGGCTGCTCTGGTGGAGTGTGTCCTGAGCCCCTTGGGGGGAGGCTTACATTGCTGTTTTTAGCAGAAATGAATGCAGTGTGCTATCCATTTGGAAATGGTTTGCTTGGAGATGGCTTTGCCTTCTGCCCCAGTAGCAAAGCTAACCAGCAATTGATCTGATTTTCTAAAGGATTTAGTCTTGTCTAGATAGAATTTGAGCTGTATGTGCACATCTAGAGAGTTAAGAATCCTTCCCCCATTGTTTTGGGGATTAGGAAAGAAGGTGGGCAAATGAATGGACTGGTTGAGAGCCACACTGGACACCACCTTGGGCATGAAGTATGGGTTAGTTCTGAGGGATACCCGATCTGCATGGAAGATGATTAATGGTTCCACAGATATGAGTGCTTGCAGCTCAGAGACTCTCTTGGTTGAAGTTATGGCCAGAAGGAAAACTGTCTTCCAGAACAGAAATTTTAGCTCTGCAGAGGAAGCTGGTTCGAAGGGAGGCAGGGTGAGCTTTTCCAAGACAAAGTTAAGGTCCCAAGCTGGTGTTGGTGCCCTTCTGGGTGGCCTTAATTTGCTATCCCCTCTGAGGAGCTGTTTGATCAAAGGGTGAGAAAAAAAGGGCTGCTCAGTGGGGAAAATGAGCAGAAATAGCAGAGGTATGAATCTTTATAGAGGAGAAAGAGAGACCACTGCATAGTACGTCAGCTAAGTAATACAGGATGAGGGGGATAGAGGGCTGTGCCACATTGGTCCCCTTAGCCTGGATCCAGGTGCAGAACCTTTTCCATTTATCTGCATAAGACTTTCTGGTGCTAGGACATCTGGCCTCACAGATAACATCCAGAACATGTTTACTGAGGGTGGTGGATTGGTTTGGAGTTAGGGAATAAGCCAAGCTGCCAAACCTGAGTGTCTGCAATTGGGGATGCATGAATTTCCCTTCCCTCTGGTTTAGGAGGTTTGGAATCTGAGAAAGATGCCAAGGAGGCAGCGGGGACAGGCTGCGCAGCAGGGGGTACCAGTGCTGTTTGGCCAGTCTGGAGCTATAAGAACGGTCCTTGGTTTTTTCTCCCTTATTTTTAGCAGTACCCTGGGGATGAGAGGCAGGGGAGGAAAAGCATAGACTGAGAGGATGATCCAGGGAAAGGACAGGGCATCCACTTTCCAAACCATGTAGTGATGTTCCCTGGTGCAGAATTTGCTGATTTGATGGTTGTTGTGTGAGGCAAAGAGGTCGACCTTTGGGGTACCCCATTTCCAAGTTATAAGGGAGAAGGTACTTCTGGTGAGCTGCCACTCGTGTGGCTGCCAGGGAGTTGAATGAGCCTGGAAGGTATTGTGCTAACAGGTGTAGTTGTATGGAAGAGGCTGTGATCCAAAGGGTCATGGCCAGCCTGCACGAAGGGTAGGAGTGAATCCCTCCCTACTTGTTGATGTACCACATCACAGTGGTGTTGTCTGTTTTGATCTGGAGAACCTCTGGGGAGAGAAAGGGTTTGAAAGCTATCAAGGTGTGCTGCACAGACATCATCTCCTTTAGACTGATGTGCAGGGGGAGTTGCTGTGGGCTCCATTGGCCCTGTATGCACCAGCAGTCCAGGTGTGCACCCCAAGTGTAGTCTGATGCATCTACGGTAAGGGTGTGGGCAGCAGGTTGTGGGGAGAAGGGCAGTCCCTTGTTTTGGGAGCATGATGTTGCCCACCAAAAGAATTCCTTTGTGAGGCAAGGAATAATGGGTCAAAGAGTTTCCAGGTCTTAAGAGTGCTGACACCAAAGGTTCTTTAGGTACCACTGAAGTTTCCTCATATGTAGTCTGACAAATGGAATGAGTAGCATACAAGATGCCATGAACCCCAGAGCTTGCAGGATTTTCCTTGCAGAAAGCTGGAGATTGGTGGCCAGTTGAGAGAAATAGGCTGACAGGAAAATTTGTTTCTCTGGTGTAAGGAATGCCATCTGGGATGCTGTATCCAGGCTTGCTCCCAGGAAGATTATCCTTTGGGTGGGCACCTGTTTTGATTTCTGTTCATTGATAGTGTATCCTATGGAGGTTAGAAGGCTTTTTACAAAGGCCAGGTGCTTGAGCAGCTTTTTCTGGCTGACTGCCTGAATAAGGCAGTCGTATAAGTAAGGGTAAATTTGAATATTTCGTAGTCTGCAAAAGGCAATGGCCAGAGCCAGGCATTTTGTGAAAACTCTGAGAGCAGTAGATAAGCCAAAGGGAAGTGTAGAGAACTGAAAGCGTTGAGATTCTTCCCTGAAGTGGAGATATTTTCTGCATGATTCCCTGATAGGAATGTGGAGGTAGGCTTCTTTTAGATCCAGGGTGGCTAGCCAGGCATCCTTGGACAGCATGGATAGCAGCTGCTGGAGGGTGAGCATTTTGAATTTTGGCATCACCGGGAAGGTGTTTGGAATGGATAGATCGAGTATGGGGTGCCAGGTGCCCTCTTTTTCTGGGCATCAGGAAAAGTCTAGAGTAGAAGCCTTGGCCTATCTGTTCTTGTGGAACATGCTTTATTGCCCTCAAAGAGAGCAAGGATTGGATTTGCTGTTGAGCCTCTGCCCACTGGTTTGGTGGTAGATCTGGAAACCCTTTTGGGTTTGGAAGGGTGTAGAAGGAGAATTTGTATCCCTGAGACACAATGTTCAGCACCCATCAGTCCTGGGTAATGGTGGCCCAGGTGCTTGAGTGAAAGGATAGTTTAACCCCCAGTGGTAAGTGAAGATGGGCAGAGGGAAGGTTGGGAGAAGGTGAGACATTGTGAGTTCTTACTATGGGGGGGGGTGGCTTAGTAGTCCACTGCTTAGATCTCTACATTCCCTGGGGCTGCTGTCTGGCGGGCCACAGGACCTAGGCTGGGCCTGCTTATTTGGAGCAGGAAAGGACTAGTGCTTGGAGGGAAAATGCCTGCTGAACCTAGGGGGCTGGACCTAGAGTAAGAAATCTTTAACTGTCTGCATAGATTTTGCTTTTTCTTCCATCATTTTTAAGACCTCTTCTGCCTTGGTACCAAAAAGGTTACCTTTGTGCAAGGGGGCATCCAACAATTTTGATTTGACATGGTCTGGCAGGGGCTGTTCCTTAAGCCATGCATGCCTTTTAATGACAGATCCAGTGACTGCTGCCCTGCAAGAAGCTTCTAGGGCATCAAAGCCACAGTGCAAAGTGTGTTTAGTTACTTGATTTGCAGAATGCATTAAGTCTTGTAAATCTTTAGATTCTGGCCCACATGGCAAGGAAGAAAATTTTTGTTTAAGGAGTTCCATGATATGTTGCTGATATTTAAGCATATAGAACTGACACTTTAGTGCCCTGATAGCAAGAGTAGCTGAGGTGTATACTTTTTTACCCCATCTGTCCAAAGCTCTGGAATCCCTGTCTGATGGGGTGGGATTCTCAACAGAGGTTGCTTCAATCCCTTTTAGCCCTTGAGAAATGACCTCTGGGTCAGCTGTAGGATTTTTAAAAAGATATTTGTGAGAGTCAGGGACTCTGTAGTACCTGTCTGGTTTTCTGGGAGCAGGAGGTAGGGCATCAGGAGTCAAGCTGGATTCAAGGAAATCATCATCCACCACATCCAGGACTGGGGGATGGCCAAGGGTTTGTGTTGAAGTAGATCTACGAATTCCCTGAGTCTTTTTTTAGACTGAGGGTAGTCCTGGCTTTCCCATTGGAAATGCTCCCTTAAAGTATACAGGGTTTCCCCAGAGGAAAAATCCTCTGGGGGAGTGGCTGAAGGAATGGATTTCTCTGCATCAGAATCCTCATAAGTGGAAAGGGGCTGCATGTCTTCATAGTCAGATGCATCAGATTCATCTGACTCTAGTTCAGACAAAACAGCTGAGGACAAATCTATTTTCCCTTTTGAGGAGAGGGTATCTTGGCTTCCCCTGATCAGCATGATAAGGTCTTCTGCCATTTTAAGCATTTGAGACTGAGGCGTCTGACAATGGGTTGTCGGTTTCTTGGGTGTGGTTCGAACCCTGCGCCTAAGGAACTTGGTTGTTTTTGAAAGAACGGAAGATGCGATAGATGTCAGTCTGTGTCGAGATTTGGTGGTGCAAAGTACTTCCTCAGAAGCCAGTACCTGCTCAGTGGTTTTGGACCCATCCAAGGTAGACACAACCACAGGATCCTTAGATGAAGAAGAGTTTTGCGGCATACCAGACTCCGAAAGGGTCTTGGTAGCGGCCTGCAAAACTACTGAAGTGGGCATCAGGGGCTGCAAAAGTGCCTTACTAAGCACCGGAGGACTGAAGACTAGCTTAACTGAAGCGTTGTTGGAAGATTTGGACCTGTGTGGTCTGTCTCTGTCTTTATCTTTACATTTTTTCGGAAGATCTGCTGTCAGATGGCTTACCAAAGCCATATCGGAATTCTAGGACTGTAAACGAAGGTATCTGGCTACAATAAGGGCCCAACGACAGATGGTTCTGGTGTTAAAGCACAGAAGCGACAACGGGGGATGTCATGGTCAGGGCCTACACAAGTGAGGCAGTAAGAGTGGAAGTCTCGGTGTGGTATTTGCTTTTCACAAGCGAGACAATTATTAACTTTTTCTGACATCGGTTAGAGCAAGAAAAAAGGACCCCCAATGGGGTACTTAGCTTTAGACGACTTCAACTTCAGTTCGAAAATGAAAACTCAGGTAGCAGCTGACCGACACTCGTGCAAACTGCTTCTGCTTTGAGCTCCATGGCAGGAAAGACTGAAGTAATGGCATCGACTGCCTCTCTTTATACCTCTGACGACCTGACGTCAGTCCTTGAGCGACAGCAACTGATGCAGAAATACTACGTCTCTGGTACTCAGGCCGTCCGAGAGCTACACTGGCAGGGATAACCCAAATGTGATGACTGCAACAGTGAAACATGAAGAACATCTACAAATCCAAGTTAGCTTCCTCAACCAAGGACAACCATAAGGTGTTCTTTATTTACATCCATAACCTAAAAAGCAAGCCTCAGATTTGCACCAAACTAGTAGTTAATGGTAATACACACACTGAGCCGCTGGACATAGCTAACCTGCTAGCCAACAGGTTAGGTGAAAACTTCACTCCCCGTCTCTGCCACACATACTTCATGACATCCCTACCACCTGTCCCCTACCTTGTATCTCTAAAGAGCAGGTTGAAAATGCCCTCTCTAAGGCCAAAAACACAGCATCAATGGGACATGATAACATCCCAGGCTGCATCACAGCTGGGTACTCTTTTCAATCACAGTCCAAGCACCTGCTTCATCCCAGTTGAATGGAAAACAGCTATCGTTATCTCCCTGCACAAAGTTGGTTCTTCTACTGACCACAGGAACTAGAGACCTATTAATCTGACTAGCCTTATCTACAAGGCCATGGAAGGAATCATCATGGACCTTATCATCAAAGATATAGGTAATCTCCAAACACTAGATCCTAACCAGTTTGGATTTGTCAAGTGGAGCTCATGCTTGTTAAACCTGGTGGACTTCTTTGAGACAGTCAAGGGACTTGGACAAGGGGAAATCTGTGCATAGAACCTACCTAGACCTGGTCAAGGCATTTGACACTATCCCTCATTCAGGCATCATTGACAAACTCTCCCAGATGGGCATCAACCCTTATACTGTAAGGTGGGTTGCAAACTGGCTCCCTGATAGAACCCATACAGTCAAAATAGTGGAATCTACCTCCAATAGCAGAACTATTACCAGTGGTGTTCCACAGGGATCAGTTCTGAGACCTCTACTGTTTGGAATCTATTTCTCTGAAGTGCAAGCTAAAACCAAGGGAATGTGGCTGACAGTTTGCTGACAACTGCAAACTGGGTACGGTCATAGAATCTCCAAACAATGTCAACATCTTTCAAGAAGGTCTTGCGCAAACAAATGACTGGTGCCAAAGTCATGGCCTCAAACACAATGCAAAAAATGTATTATCATCCCTTTCAGCAAGAGCGATGTTCCTGCAAATTAACACATCAATGGCAATACCCTAAGTAAGCACTTAGTGGTGAGAGATCTGGACACTCAGATGGACAGCAACCTTGCCTTTGATCACAATGCTCCTGAGTGGTAAGGACAGTCTATATGGCTCACCTCATAAGTAAGGGCATTGCCTCGAGAAAAAAAGTGAAGTTATCATCTCCCTGTACTCTTCACCCATTAGGCCAATAATTCAGTACAAGGCCTCTTTTGCCATGTACCTTTCAAAGCACCTGCAGCAATTGGAGAGACCACAAAGGCTCCTCACAAAGAAAATTCTTCAACTATCCTATGTGAATTGGCTGAAATCACTGTCACTTTATTCTGTTTCATACAGACTGCTCAGAGGTAATCTCTGCCCTGCATATAAGGTGATCTCTGACCCCGATTTATTGGAAATGCTGCACATCCACAAGTCAAATGGCACATGGGTTACTTGCTCCAAAGACCTAAACCTGGTATGTGACATCAATAGAACCTGCTGGAGGGGCAGATTTGTCTCCTAATGGTTACCACACCTTTGGAATGGACTCCCACTTCACATCAAACAGAGCACCTCATTGTCCCTCTTCAAACACAGTCTGGACGACTGGATGGGTAACTGTAAACTCACTCCGGGGGTTCCCCCTGCATCCCTCTTGGACAGGAGTAATAGGTGCTGACCATGGTAACAAGGGTAAAATTTGGCTAGGCTTATAAGGGCCCTTGGGCCATTGGCCTAGTAACTTCCTATGATCCTATGTACAATCTATACAACAAGCAAATGTTTTTATTGAAAGTTATATCACAAGCGGTAGCATAGCTAGGATGGAGCAACAGGGGCAACTGCCCTGGCCACAAAGTGTCTGGGGGAGCTATCAGCCAATCCTGATCTTCAATGCAATATGTCCATGCAGACAGGGTGTAATCTGTAGTAAATGTTTGCTACATTTGTAGCAAGCAGCTTGCTACAGTTTAAAAGAAGAAATTAGTATTTTTTTATTTTACATTTTATGTTCAAGGAGGGTCAAGGGCAGGGCACAGAAATGGGACCTGAATGGCTGGACAGGAGGAATGGGGATGTATTCTGTATGTGCATCTGGCCAGAAGAAATGTGCTTTTTTTCTGCTCTTCACTTGGAGAGCTCGGGTCTATATCACCTTGTCGAATGATGAAAAGAGCAAATGCTCTTTCATCAATCCGACAAGGTCGAAACCCCTAAAGAGCGAAGACACGGCCCATCGATTTTTTTTCCCAGGGAAAAAATTGGTGGGCTGTCTTCGTGACTTTGCCATTTCCTCCACTATTGTGCAATCTTGGAGTTGGTATATTTAAGTAGGGGGGATGTGAGGGGTGAAGCCCCCCCCCCACTTCATTTTATGCTTAAACTTTTTTTTTTTTTTTTGTGGAGCAGCGATTTTTTTCCCCCCCTAGGAAAACAAAATCGCTGTTCCGTGTCTTCGCTCTTTAGGGGTTTCGACCTTAGGACTGACGAAAGAGCATTCGCTCATTTCATCGTTCGATAAGGAAATACAGACCTGAGAGCTCAAGGAATGAAGTATTGGTTCTTAGTACTACCAGAGGGTGCTAGTTGAGCCAGCTAGGCTTCTGATCCCAAGATCTGACAAAATGTGTTGAACTGTGCTCTGATTATGTACTGATGGTTGTCTATACTATTATGCTTAACAAGCCTTCAGCTAAACAACTACCTTATCCATGTAGTACCCTTTTGCAATATATGTAAACAACTATAATGGCAGTTAAAAGCAGCTTTAGTTGAGAAAATTAACTTGCAAAAAGTATCATTACCTTGTACAAACAGAGCTTTAGGTTGCCTTAACAACTGCTCACAGGATTCAACTTCTGCAGGCTCACAAGTTGCTGTTCTGTGATGTCTTCCATAACACGATGGGGTTCAATGCTTTCCCTCATGTTTACATCATAATTCATCTTGCTGAGAACAATGATTACACATATTAGGGCTCAATTGGAGCACTGAAATAGCTTGCTAAATATTGCACTCAATTTTTGTCAATGCCGTTCACATGCCTGACTCCCTAAGGGCAGCACTGTGTATGCATGGGCCATGGCATGCCTCTAGTGTGGGAGATTTGCACTTCCACATATATTCTTATGGAAAGAGTCTCACTGTATTGACTGATTTCTTAAAACTATAAACTAGGAAACAGCACTGTCATGTTTCACACCTTAAAGTGTCCTTATGATCAGTTCTCATGTGCTCTTTTTGTAACTTAGTCTACCATCTGCCAGACAACTGAGATGTCCATCATTACACAAAACATGGCACATGCAAGATTAGATGGATGTAAAATATTACAATTTTCTCTGCTTCTTCTAGGTGAGACATCATGGCTAGAGAAGGAGAGGGTATTGCTCCTTTCAGAGCACAAAGATGATGTGTGGGGAAGACCACAATATTTCTCCACTTACTATATAAAGCTTAAAGTACGTAGTGGTTGCAGGAGTGCTGTCACTAGTGCCATGGGCATCCCATGCACTAAGGAACAGTGCCATCAGCATTATTGTGACATGAAGTGTAGACAACCTGACCTCTTATGTTGATGGGAGAATGAAGTTAGACACTGAACACCACCTATGTACTGTGTTACCTACACTTACAACCATAAAGACCTCCACCCATCCCTCAAGCAATGCCTATAGGTCCCCTCCAAAATGGCAGCAGCAGTGCCACCACCACCAGAATTATCCACAAAATCTGTGTCCCAGCCCACCACAGTAATCTCCCTTCATACCTTCTCCCCTATCTGCACCACCCAATACTGGTATTCCTGCACTGGAGAATGGAGCTGTTTTACTGGCTGGTTGCAATGCCAGTGGAAGTGACAGCTTTGTCACCCATTAGCAGTTGTCAGATAGAGTGGAGATCATGGACACAAGGATGGATGCTCGCACAGGTTACATTGAGAACCCCCACCTGCAACTCATTGAATCATATTTTCCCCAGGGTTGCCACATAACCAAATGTACAAAGTAGTACTTTATTTTGGATATGCATGCATTGTCAACAGTGCCATAGACTGTACATAAATTGTTACTGTGCAAACACATGTTTGGCATTGTCAAGCTGTTTAGGATCTATCTCATAATAATATCTGGGTAAGACACTGGCTTAATTATTTACTGCAAGTGCAACAGATGTATTAGTAAATATTTGTTGCCTTACCACTTTGGACCATTTAAGAGTCATTTAGAAAAACGCCACTGCCCATGTAGGAATTGATCAGCACAAAGAGAGATAGGTGATGCACCTTGCTATATATGGTATTGGCACATACGTGGCACATTCAGTAATGAATGGGAGCACTTTAGGGTTGATCACAGAGTTATCAAAGTTTGCAGGCCACCACTCACTCATACATGCAGCTCAACATGTTAAGGTATCTGTCTTGTTGATTAAGCCATGTTCTTACATTATTTTTTCACAAGAAAGAAATGAAATGAACAACAGCATAAAACAGGATATGACACTATTTAACTATCTGCTAGTATGGAATAACAGAGCACAGTCAAACCAATACATGAAAAACTTCCTATGAAACAGTGTACTCTTTATAACTGAAATCAGTAAAAAAAAGTCTTTCGGCTTTTCCCGGGTAGGGGTCGCCACTGCAGAACTCCAGTCCGCTAATGATTGGCAGTGGATTTTTACAGTGCCAAGTTGCCAGCCCGATGCCCAACCTTCAAAGAAGGCACACCCATTCACACACACACCTACCTGCATGTCTTTATACGTCACCCGACCGCAGGGAGGACATGCAGACTCCACACAGAAGGCGCTCCAGCTGAGAATCGAACAGGAAAACCTCTTGCTGTGAGGCAACAATGCTAACCGCTGCACCATCACGGCCAACTATAACTGAAATCAGTAAGAAAATAAATACATTATAAAATGCAAGCATGTGTCAGTACTGGATCTAAACATCTGAAAAAGAATCTGTTAAGAAATATGGACACTTCAGAATGCACATAAACACAAATACACAATTGTCAGTAGCTGTGCATATTTATCATATGCAATGTGTGTGTGTCTGTCTGTCTTTATGTTCATGTGAGCATTTATATGCTTGTGAATTGAAAACGAGCCACTATATAATGGTATTAGTTTGTTTAAGAAGGATGTTTCAAAATGTACTGGAAAAAAAACAAAAACTTTTTTTTTACAAACACGCATAATTCCCCAGTACCTCACAATGAAACAAATGTAAAAGAAGCTTATTTCTCCTTTTAAATGTATGTAAATGCAGCCCTTTAATTCACCATAAATTAATATATATATAACAGAGGGGGTTCTCTCTGAGACTTCTCCCTCTGTTTGCATCTTTTAATGATTAATACAGATTCTCTATAACAGTTTCTGTGCAGTCTTCACCAATTCATTTTACATTGATCTTACAATATGCAGTTGATGTGAAGTAAGCAACTGTGCAGACAGCATGCCTTAAGGCCACGTGTCTTCAATTATATTTGTATAGCTATATGCTGTGTTTGCATGTAAGTTAAGTGGGGTTTACTCATGTCTGGTCTGGTCTGGTCACAAGTCAAAGCCCAAGCTCTAGTAACTAAATTTAAAGATATACGTGAGGAAATCATGGCCTGTACCATGGTTGATGCTAGTTAAGCCAAATAAACTCTTGCTATTTTTAGGGAATTTTTTTTTTGGTAACTTTCTAAAGTCAGTATCCTTTATAATTAGAGATATTGTGTCACAGACCTGCAAAAATAAACAGGAGGGTAGGGGAAGCAATATCTGAGTTACAAGTCATTGGAGGGCAGCAAGTTCTTAACCAAGAAGCTATGCCAACAAAAAAACACATTCACAGAAGACTATAAAATAATGACAGCCAACATATCCTTTAAAAAATTATTAAAAAATAACTCCCAAAGTATCAGCACAAGAAGACAACACCCCATTAAAGGTCTAGGCCTGAGGTACAGATGAATTCTGAAAACAAAATCACTTCATTAATATTAATATTAAGAACCACACCAGATAAAAATAATATCATATACCCATGTTAGCCAACAACTTCAGATATAAAGCTTCCAGATGCCAGAGACTTCCTCCCTCTCTACCTCCCGGATGACACAAACTCAAATTGTGACAGTGTGTGTGTATGTGTGCATGCTATTGGGTTTGTGTATGTGTTTGAGTGCATGTGACTGAAAGACGTACACACAAAGTATGGAAGACAAAGAGCATAGAGCCAAACACTTTAATGCATATATACCAAAGTTAAGCAACCACATATAGACCACCTCACATTTCCTTCTTACTTTCATACTAGATATTGTGTTTTTCCTGCAAAATCTGCCAAAAACTATATGTGACTTGGAAGTCAATAGGTACTGAAAATGGAAAGCTACAACCATCAGTGCAGACTTCTACCTTCAGTGGTTTAATATGGCTATCCATGCCGAAACTCAGAGAAACCAAACAAAAACAACTTATGTTTTTGTGTCAGGTTGGCAGGTAATATGTTTTAAACAGAGGCTTCTATGATTCAAGGTAGGCTGGTACACAGTGATACTTGATACCTTCCTTAATGGCCTCACTAAACAGACTCCAAGTTTTCCATTCTCATCAAGTCAGGCAGGTCAGTGCCTCACTGATCACATCTAAGATACTGGCTGTAAGTACCCTGGTGACAATGACTAATCCACATAGGCATACAGTAGCCATTATGCTATAATCTCAGTCTGACCAGTTTCAGTTTAGAGGTATGCGAGACCCTAACAACTACCTTCTTAGCATGAAGCAGATGTTCAGAATATTATCCAATTTCCTGTTCTGATTTGTACAGCATCAACAGCCTAAGATATAAATCTCTAGACAACTGTCTTTAACCACCATCAGATCTTTCCTATCACATTTTAAAATAAGTGGAATCCAGTGCTGCAGGAACCATGGCATGGCGCTGACACCATTTAAGCCAATTAGTATAAGGGAAAGGAAATATCAGCTAATTTCCACCACCATAATAGCAACAACTTCACTGCCATCTTGTAAAAGATCAGTGACTAGATAATCAGCAACGTAATGTTATCCAATTCTGCTCATTGCCACCTCAATTGACTTGAAATGGGTTACCCCACATCATGGCCAACTTGCTATAAGATCCTCTGTCTTATGCTTTGGTATCCCACACTCCTGTTCAGATAAATAAATAGCATGCAAGAAGCATTTAGTAATAAAAGGAGGAAGCACCTGCCCTGATATATCCAAGTACACAACACTCTTTGCTTGATTCATATCCACAAAGGGGAATAGTACTTCACTGTCCCAACATACAGTGCTAAGAAGGAGCGATCTTGGCACTGAAATAATTCATCCATAAATCTGTTTATTCCAAACTCCTTTTCTTCAAGGGTAAAGTATAGGTGCCATACCGTATTCTTGAAGGTCTCCCCCCAATAAAGTTATATGACAACATCTTTTCTTGGAAGAAACCATTTAGACTGCAGCAGGATAAGAATTATATTGTTGAAGCACAAGAGTCACTGAAGTACGTCCATTTCCAAAGTATTAATCCTCCACCATAAAGATAAGTCCATCTACTCCAGTTTCGCAAATCTGATGGCACTTTCTCCCCAGCATTATTCACACTCTGTGGATAGTTCCCCAGCAGATTTTTAGATACACAGGTTTAAGTATTTGAAAACCTTCATTGCCCATTCCAGACCTCTCAACAACCACTCACTTGCAGGTACACCTATGACAGGATAAAACATTACTGACATTAAGTTTACAATCCTTAAAGTACTCACTATAGATATCTGTTGTTTTCATCATCCTGTCTGTAGACTTTTGTGAGTCATTTACCACTACAGACACATCACCTGCATAAGCCAGGTGCTTGAATTTCCCACCAACCCTAACTGACACACTAAATGAATTCAAGCAGGCTTATAAGTTACCAGAATCTACCCCATTCGTTATTATTATTGAGCAAAGCAGGCTGCAGTTTGATGAATGTGCTGGAACAGAGCATTTAGGGTTTGGTCCCTAAAGGCAGGTACAACTTGGAAAGATAGCATGAAATATTCATGCAAGAAGCATGCTGGGGAATTCTCCCAGCACAGCCCATTTAGTATTTGCAAACTGTATCTTCTGAGTAGCAGCTTCATTTAAATTGTTTTTCTGTTTGTGACCTTGAGAGAGTCATGGTTTTAGATGTTTTGGGGTAGAGAAGTCATGAGTTGATGGAACAAGAAGCAATTACTCATAGCAAAAGAGCTACTTCCTCAGCAATTCTCCTGTATTTAGTGATATTAATATTATGAAGCCTTCATGCAAAGGTCTGATACTTCCCATCATTTAGCCCTTGCCAGACAGCCAGTTCACAAAATATTATACTCATTTCACTTTTGTTAACTAGTTAGGAGAGCTGCTATAGGTATCTTTTTCAGCCACAACCTGAGCCAAAAGGTAGTGACATTACACAACACACAATAAGCAGAAAATACTGACAGTATTTTAATTTCACTGCAAGCAAATTACTACATCCTAAAACAAACTATTTTTCACAATCTGTGGGTGGACAGTTTTATCAGGCAATATTAGGACAGGACATATAGAAGTATGTAAAGTTAGAATAGACACAAAAGTTTGGTGTATACCTTTAATATAAACATGAAACAGCATTCACAGCTTGCAAAGTTCCAGAGGAGTAATGCAATATTACAACTGCCATCTGATGGTCATTTAAACATTATCTAGAAAATCAAAAATATTTTCCTTGGCACTTCCCTGAAAACCACCAGGAAGTGGGGAGTGATATTATAACCTTATTTTTTTTAATTTTCTAAGATTTCAGCAAGCCAATGAATTTAAAATATATGGACTTATGCAGGTATCACAACTATCACACGCATTTCACACACCACCTTTAGTTTATTAGCCTGGCACTTAACTTCTCGCAACTGAAAAAACATGAATCTTGAAAAAGATTACCTAGACTTAACTGGGTATGATACAAAAAGGATGCATCAAGTTAGATGGTCAGGATGTTACACTTCGTATTAATTTACCTTGCACACATCATATGGTTTATAGATAAATGTCACTAATAATCTAATGCATTGCATTAGGTATATAAGTAATATCCTTTCATTCAATCATTTTTTTTTCTTAGACCTGACATTTGGGTGTGTCAGTGGTAGGAAGCACTACATTATGCACTGTTTTACATCAATGGTGGTACAGCCTGCCTGCTCCCCCAACCACTGCAGGCTCTACAGTCTGGTCATGTGTCCCTGTTGAGGGGCTAGTCCCCTCAGATAATCTGAGCCACCAGACAGTCGTTTATACCAGTTGCTTTATCTAAGATGCCTCAGCCCCTGAAAGCTATTGACTGGCTTATCAGTACAGATACAGGATTATGTTTGCATTTATTAACAAGCATTCACTGACATTCACACCATTATTATCCTACATCACAAAACACCTTTAGTGAAGCTCACACACACTCAACTTGGACACAAACATACACTATTCCAATTGAAATTTTCAAAAATATGCATCCCAGCCTCACAAGCTCTTTCAAAAGCCTTTCAGCATATAAAGAACTGCAAAACGATCCCTAAGAGACCAATAGTAAAGGAGCACAATCTGCATTCACCTAACAAATTAGCCAAAAATGCCTTCACTGTTAAACATGTTGATAAAAAAATCAATGTATATCCCTACTTACTTGTAGTGTATCGAAAGTACATTCATACATATACATGGGAGACTTCACCACCCCAAACTTTGCCAGTGGGAATGCTTTCCCCACCAGACTAGTCTTACATATTTACATCTACTTCTCTCTATCTTTATCTGCATATATATATATATATGTGTGTGTGTGTGTGTGTGTATATATATATCCATCCATCCATCCATCCACAACCCCTTTTCACATTTTTGCACATGGGTTAGAAGTGTCACTTCATCAGTGGCAATCACTTAGAGCCAAGGATCACAACACCAGGTGGCTAGCTCTGCCACTATTGTTTTTCCATATCACACACTCACTTACCTATGGCCAATTTAGAGTATTCAAGCAACCTACTGCATGTCTTTAGGATGTGGGAGGAAACCCATGCAAACACATAGAGGACATGCAGACTTTGCATAAAAGGCATCCCAACCAAGAATCAAACTGGAGAACCACTTGCTATGAGGAAACAGTGCTATCTGGTGTGCCACTGTGCACCATATGCATCTATATATATATATATATATATATATATATATATATATATATATATATATATATATATATAGAGAGAGAGAGAGATACACACACGCGCGAAAACACACACCACACACACACCCACACACAAAACTGTCTATCTGCTTATCTATCTACACACACAAACACTAAATCCATGGTTGCACAACTGCAACCAAACAGCAGCCACTTTGTAAGTGATACAGTGAACCAAAGGAGGTTTAACTATAGCACAACTCAACATGCAGGCAGTTCAATGGGCTGTGACACATCAAATACAAAATGTGCAATTGATGTATAAAAAGAAAAGACCACGAACCATAAAAAAGCACTTTATCAAACATACAGGATTCATAATGCTATTTAATTAACCAATAAGTTATTGTGAAACCCAGAAAAGTAACTAAATTCCCCCAGACCTAGTTGCAGATGAAAGATCATTATCTTTTGGTGTATCTTCATCTGGGGGATGGGAGGAGGAGGTGCAAAACAGATAAGTTACCCAAGCCACCATATTCTTTCTACAGCCCTGTAATCTGGCTATCTGGTCTACATTCCTATGGCAAATTATTTTGCTTTTCATTATGCGTTTTTAAATTGCTTACATGCATGCATATTTACTTTAAATGAAATTTGCTGTAAAGTTTCAGATGATAAAAATGTAAACAGTGCTGACTACCATTCTTTACTCCTGAACTTTTGCATTCTTTTGGAGTTACAGAGAGCTTTTATTATTCCTTGTATAGGTACAATGGCAAAGGAGAAACGTTTTCAGTGATTTTTGTGTTATTCTATGTGTGTCATTTGATATAAATAGAACAGCAAGTGTCAACTTTAAAAGGAAGGGTATCATTTCTATTTTTTTTTACAATTCAGTAGTACAAGTTGAGGAAACATAAAATCAACAAAGTAACTAGTTAGTGATTTTCATAACTGAAAGCTGTTTTGTACCATTTGTAAGGCCACAGATATAGGGGCGCCAATCTTATTCTCCTCTTTGCAGACGTTTCCACTATCTCTTTCCTCCCTACTCACTCAAGCTACACGAAGACCCCCTACCCTGCACTCTTCTTATAATCTCCTTCTCTCCATCCTACTTCCTTGTATAACCATAGTATGAACACCATCTTTCATACTAAGACATCACTCAGTGTCCCCTCACTGTCATTAATCATGTAATCTCTGATATCTCTTTAAATGTCTCACTAGATTTGTCTCAGGTCTCATTTATCAAATACTAATCTATGTAATAAATAATATGACTACTGAGTTTTTTCTCACATATTTCCTCCAACTCGTTATTGTTTTTCATTGTACTCTACTGTAAAACATGTGTTCTATGTTTTTCTTATTACACCATTTTTTCACGCTTATGTTTTGTACTATAACATGATACTTTGTGATTTAAAATGTCAATACCTCATTTTTGAAATATTGTGATTGTTGAGCTTTTCTGCCCTCCACTGAAAATGGGCAATATCTGGCCCAATCAGACTTTTCTGGTAAACAAATGTCAAATAAATAAATAAATTGTGTCTGACATAACATTTTCCATAGTTAGGTAATTTGCCTGCTCTGGATTTTTAGCTTGATTTGTTTGATTTATCAACTTTCATACTCAGCCCTTGGCTGTCACTCTTAAGGTGCAGCACAAAGCTACTGGGAGGACTGAATATTAAGTATCACATTTTAGACAATGCTTTTAGCTCCTTAGATTCTATTCATACATGCTTTTCATTCTTGCCCTTGCCTGTTACATCCTCCAACCCTGAATTTATCTGCAGACATTAATCTAGATTTTTCATGCTCATTATGAACTTCAAGACAACTACTTTTAATGCAGAACCTTCAATTAAGCCCAGTAACTTGCAGCATACATTTAGCTGGGTTAGAGGTTGTAGAATTGTAGAATTGTTAGGGATAAGTATCAGTTTAATACTACTAAGCCGTTCACATTACTTAAAGTTAACCTTAAAGCTACTGCTCCTCATAAGATTGTGATTGTTAGTATAGAATGTATGTTCCAGATCTATGGCTAGCTGTGATAAAGCTGTAGAATGCTGTTACTAAATGCTGCTATAGCTTTTTCACATAATCCCAGTCAGCAACAGTATTTAGACTTAACCATTACTGTCAACTCTGCAGTTATACTTGAGATCCATTAAATGGTGGTCATCTGATTTAGACTGAAGACTGGATGAGACTGAGTTATAAGTCAATTTCTTACTGACAAAATCTCTTACTCCTGGGGCAACATAAGTAGCACAACTGGAAGAGTATAAGCAACAGGCTAACTATACTGCCTGAAAATTTGGATGGCAGAAGCACCCTGGATTTAATGCAACACTGGATCCCCATGGTATTGAAGAATGTATGTATGTATTTATGTATTTTGTAACTGAAGGCACTCACTCAGATCTTATTCAAAACCTTGTCTATTCATTAGCAAGCCACAATGAATTATTTTGTGCTTTTAAAACATGCATAGACTATGGGCCCCATGCCTTACCTGAACAGGTATTAGATCTGATAACTGCTGCATCACTGTGTTTCATCAGGAAGCTCTACCATGCTAGAAGTAGACCTACCACACAAAATGGACTCATCACAAAGTCTGAGGTTTCAGAAGTAGTTTCCTTACTGAAGAAACAACTTACCCTTCCCACTGATCTTAATACTGCCTAGATGGCTTCTTCCACAGCCACTACTATGCAAAATGGATCCATAACTCATGCCATAGGCTTGCTGGTTATAAAACTGAGCTTGTGCTGGTTATTTGTGAATACTGTGGGGGAATCTGACATTCTATATCATGAAGTTAATGGTTGTATGAGCTAGAGATTGAAGAGCTAAAGTGACTTTCTTGAGACTTCTAATATGTTTTGAAGTTGCCTGATGCCCTGCCCATTGGTGGTAATGCTATTTATCCCCTCTTTTTATGTTAGACATTCAGCTGTTAGTGTTGCTACAACCAAATGAAAAGCTGCTCATTGCTGCTGGTGAGGTGCTAAATCATAGCAACATCACTAATTGTCAAAGTAGTTGTTCAGTCCTACATAAGTCAGGCTTCATTACTTAATGGATTTGTCAGCTAACAATCCAATCCAATTTAATGTGGTGTTGGGGGGTTGTTAGGGTTGGGCTATATTAAGGCCCTATTTTTTGTGGGGGGAAGGGGTTGAGTTGACCTTCTACAGATGGCAATGGTTTAAGAGACACCTGCTTACTGATATGTCTTAATCTGACATTTGTTGGCTTCATTGTGTTTGTGTTGTGGCTGCACTATAACAAAGAGATGCATGGTATCTCCATGCCTGTATGCATGTAGGTTCTATTAGTGATTTGGGTGCAAATCCAATTGATCATGTTTGCTGTTGCTTTGCAATATGAGAAGGAGTGAGTCTCACACTTTGATAGCATTTGAAAATGAGAAAGTGGGTGTCACACACTCCTACCTTCCCTATGAGTTCTGCTTTATGTCTAATGGCAGAGATTAGCTTCTAGGTTTCATAGAGCACTTGCTTGCGTGCAGTCTGTTCTTCTTTTTTTAGTAAATCTCATTATACTCTATGTAACAAACCTTCAAGATTTTGGTCTCTCTTTATTTAGAAATGTGCGCACATGTGTTTTTTTCTTGTTTACATATTTCTAAAAAAAATTTAAGATTATGTGATGCCATTGCATCACCGCAGTCCTTAGAAATTTTTTTCTAATTCTATTCTGTTATTTTGTAGCACTTTTAACATATACCCTCTTTATTTGATCTACACATTAGCTTATTTGGCAATATGCCATGTTATCCTTGGGCACTGCAATTTATAAGATTCTTTTTTAGTCTTTCTTGTCCTACTTTGCTCCCAGTCATTGCTGATATAAACTCTTTCAGCCTAGTATGATGACATAAACCAGTGGTCTCAAGGTTAACTTGTTGCCATTCAGTGCACTGCCATGATATAGTAATGAAACTGGAAAACCCAGTAAAACCTGAGTGATACCCAGGCACCTTCATTCATTGGATATTGAAGCCATTTGTTTTCAGCAGACTCGCCTCATTACTACTTAAGATATGAAATTAAATACAATGGTGAATCTGTTGATGGCATTCTCATTGTGTAACAGGAGACATGCAAAGTGTGAGATGAAATATACAATTCCAAAGTACTGCATCTTCTATTAGGATGCTAGATGATATACAGTGATGGTGGACTTCTGCCTTTGGTTACGTTTATGTGTGCAAGAGTAATGTTTACTGTGATCTGTTGTTGTCTGTTCCTTACCTTTCCAATTTGCACAGTGCATCAATTATTGTCACAGATAGTTAAACTTAAGCAGGGAAGTGTAATACTGGTAGAGGGGAGTTTGACATTCTTTTCATCAAGTATCACTATAGAAACCCTGCCACAGCTAGCTTTACTCTTTGTCTAAGGTGTTTAGTGAGATATGTGTTGGCAGGCCTGGTAGACATTAGGTTCTCAAAACCCATCAGGGTAAGGTGGTATAAACCTGAAATCCCCATGGCAAGAAGAGAAATGGTATATGCTGTTTATACATATGGTGCCTGGGTATTTTTACAGTGAGCTAATCGAAGGAAGGACACTCAGCAAACTCGGAGCTACAATATATAACATTAAGTATCCTGTTTTTTGTTTATTTTGTTCTTTATTTCTTTGTTGTTTATAGCACTTTGTGTACTGTGTATTTTTTCTAGCTAGTTTCACTGTGTGTGAGGTATTAACTGGAAATTGTCCACTCTTATTAAGCATCTGTTGGGTTGTTTGTTTATGATAACTTGTTGCAGTTAAACTCTTTTTTTCTAGTGGCTCCTTTAGCTGTTTAAAACTTTCATTTAAAGGCTCACTGCTGCTTTTCAGCTGTGAGTAACATTTCTGCAGTTTGTTCTAAGTAGTGGGGATATTTGTAGCATTTCCATATTCAGGCTTGTATTTGGGCCTAATGTTTGTGGAGGCTGTGTGTCTGAGCACATAATTCAGGGACTTCTTGTTTTAGCCAACGCCATCAGGCATTTCAGTGAGAGAGAATTGTTTGAGGTCAGTGGCTGACTGAGGTCTCCTGGACTACAGCTTAGACTAAGCACCTCATTGGTTCTTTTGAGATTTCTTTCTTAAAAGCTGTCTCAGGTTTCAACTTTCTGTTACCTAAGAAGCTCAGTTGTGAGTGTTCAGCCATTTTACAGTGAGCTAATCGAAGGAAGGACACTCAGCAAACTCGGAGCTACAATATATAACATTAAGTATCCTGTTTTTTGTTTATTTTGTTCTTTATTTCTTTGTTGTTTATAGCAGTTTGTGTACTGTGTATTTTTTCTAGCTAGTTTCACTGTGTGTGAGGTATTAACTGGAAATTGTCCACTCTTATTAAGCATCTGTTGGATTGTTTGTTTATGATAACTTGTTGCAGTTAAACTCTTTTTTCTAGTGGCTCCTTTAGCTGTTTAAAACTTTCATTTAAAGGCTCACTGCTGCTTTTCAGCTGTGAGTAACATTTCTGCAGTTTGTTTCCCACCCTCCCTGTTGGTATAGTGTTTTTATAGTTGGTGGCTTTGCAGTTGCCCACCCCTAGTGTAAATTTGATCTGGGATCCTCCTCCCAGTCTAGTGTCATTACCTCATTCTACCCAGTACAGGAGAGCATTTGAGAAGGCCAATCAGCTTAGTTTCTGCTACTCCTTTCTCTCTTTCCTTTCTCTCTTTCCAAAAAAAAAAAAAAAAATGATCTGCTTTTACTGTATTTGTGTTTTTTCCTACTTTATTTTGCTTTTGCGTCATCTTAAAAGTACTCAATTGTATTTATTACTGCTTGGTGTAACTCATTGTAAGCCTTTTAGTTTAAGCACCTGGGCTTCAGACCAGTTTTACATTAGGAAGGTCTGTGGTCTGCACTGTAGTGGCAGAACAGGTAGCTTATATCCTTCTAAGTTGGGAACTGCTGACTGAGGGCTCAGTGTCTGTTATTCTAAAAGTGTATTAATTCTGGTTTAAGCACTTGGGCTTGAGGCCAGTTATTTTACATTAAGAGGGTTCGTGTTCTGCACTCTTGTGGGAGGAGAGGCTGGTCTCTGTCCTTCTGAGCTGGGAATTTCTGGTTAAAGCTTATAGTGCCTGCATATTTGAACTGCTTCTTACTGAAATTAGTACACCTCGTTTGCTGTAGCATACACTAGATCCAGGCCTGCTGAATCTAGCTTTGTTTGTATAACTTGAGCACTAATCCAGGCATTCTTTAAAGTAGTCAGTTGTATTTATTACTGCTGGTAGTAACTTGATTAAAGTGTAGCTATCATTTCTACGTCTTTTGGATTAAGCACTTGGGCTTCAGACCAGTTGTTTTACATTAGGAAGGTTTGTGGCCTGCACTGTGGTGGCAGGACAGGTAGCTTACATCCTTCTAAGTTGGGAATTGCTGAGGGAGACCTCAGTGTCTGTTATTCTAAAAGTGTATTAGTTCTGGTTTAAGCACTTGGGCTTCAGGCCAGTTATTTTACGTTAAGAAGGATTGCGGTCTGCACTCTTGTGGGAGGAGAGGCTGGACTCTGCCCTTCTGAGCAGGGAATTTCTGGTTAGAGGCTTATAGTGCCTGCATATTCTAACTGTTTCTTACTGAAATTGGTACACCTTGTTTGCTGTAGCATAGACTAGATCCAGGCCTGCTGAATCTAGCTTTATTTGTATGCTTGTTGTTTGTTTATTTCCTGAAACGCTAATTCCACCTAAAACGCGGCCTTTTAGCACTTCTGTGGATCCCTAGTGATATCTGCATTGCTTACTGTACTTATTTCCTTGTTTCACTTGAAAGAAAGTTACTGTTTGTCATTTTTGCATTTAAGTTACCTGTAACACATTGCATTTAAGTTACCTGGCACTTGCTCACTAAAGCAATTATATAAGTCAGCTCTAAAAATAAAGCACTACACCCTCAGAAACTCCCTTGAGTACCTTGTTCCCCATTGGCCCTTTTTTCAATTATAAAGGAATTCCCAATACTATTCTAGCATGTCCAAAGGTCAGTTGTCAATCTCCTCTCCGGTCCAGCTGGTGAATCTGGGAATCTTGAGGCAATGTTACAACTGCCTCATGTACACAGACAACCGTCTCCTCCTCCCAACAAATTCCAACACATGTGAGAGATGCAACCATATAGCCAAACTGGAGGCTAAGCTCTCTCAACTCAGTACTGGCGTAACCAGTCAGGAGGAGAAGGAAACCACACTCACTGCAATTCCAGTCTCACATAGACCTACCACGACAACAAACCAAACACATAAACACACAAAAACATACTCAGAGGCTCTAAATAAAAATCTGCCTAAGCAGCAGAGACCTCCAAAGCAGACACCCAAGCAACCGCTACCCCAAAACAAAACACGTGCAACACATAGCTCACAAAGCCAGTGTGCCGAACAGTCACAGCCCTTAAGGCTAAACAACACACCTGATACACTTGTAATAGGTGACTCTATCGTCAGGCACACTGACGTCCCGCTCACCAGGCTGAACAAGGAGAAGGTCACGGTGAGCTGCCTGTCGGGCGCTAGGATCCGCCACATAACACAAGCACTCAGGTCACTCCAAGGCAAGTATAAATATGACTCAGTCATTGTCCATGCTGGTGTGAATGACCTGAGATGTACCTCCCTGGACTACATGAAAAGAGACATAGAGGAGCTCTCTGAGCATGTAGCCCAGGCTGGTATGACCCTGACCTTGAGTACCATCTTACCCTCACCAAGAATGATGCCACAATATGAAGACAAGATGATCAATTTCAACAATTGGCTTGTGTTGGTGTCATTCAAAGGGGATCCAGTGCCTGTCAGCCTGGGATGACATGCTCGACAAGCCACAATGCTTCGCTAGGGATGGCTTGCACTTGTCATCCCTGGGCTTTCGGATATTGGCAAAGGCTCTTGCTACCCCCATAGTGCCTTTTTTAGGCAAGGCTCAAAAGACAAACCCACCTCCATAGGTATCACAAGGGATAAGAAACTAAGAGTAATGCTACTCAACGCCAGAAGTCTAAACCTCAAGATGCACGCACTCGAAACTCTCCTTAGCATGGAGAACATCGATATCTGTGCAGTAACAGAAACCTGGTTCAAGGCTCCCGAGAGCACCCCAGCACTACCAGGTTATACCTCATACCATGCTTTTCGGCCCCAAAAGTTGCCCCGAACCACAAAAGTGGGGGAGTATCAATATTCATCAAAGATACCCACACCTCCAGGTTGGTGGCACACCACGAAGCATCAGAGACTATCCATGTGCAACTAACTGTGGGTAAAACTGCCTTCCAGTTTATAGCCTGCTACAGACCACCCTCCCAAACACAGGAACCCCACTTGGCCTTCCTGAGAATACTGGAAAATATGAAGGTCTCTCCAAACACCATTATATTGGGCGACTTCAACTACCCAAACATAGACTGGGAGCATTACTCTAGCTCCAACACCCTAGCCCAAAGGTTCCTAGAATTTATAATCTCGAATGCTATGGAACAACTTGTTACCACTCCCACAAGAGGGGAAAACATACTGGACCTGATCATCACCAACATGGGGACACTATGCTCCAGACCAGAAGTGTATCCCTCACTGGTAAGATCAGACCATAAACTAATCTCACTGGATATTCACATCCCGACCACACCCCCTGCCCACCAAATCCTTCAAAGCCCCCGGGCCTGTGGAAAATACGGCCCAGACCGCAGAATCCTTTATAAACACATTCTCTGAACACCTTCAGGAATGCATGGATCATGCAATCCCAAATAAAACCAAGACCCAGTCCTCCAAAGGCAGACGTCCTGTCTGGTGGACCCCAGCCATAAACAAACTATACAATAGAAGGAGGAAGCTACAACATGATAGAGCAAAATTCCAAAAAGGGAAGGCATCTCTGATCAGTATTAGCAAAAACCTACGGGCACTTATAAAATCGTCTAAGGCCAGCTTCGAGAGAAAAATTGCACAGGACACTAAGGATAATCACAAGGCTTTCTTTAGTTATGTTAGGAACCTGGGTGGGAATTCCCAGATATGCTCAGAATTAGTCCAAAATGACAAAAAATACACCGAGCCCACAGACATTGCCAACATCCTAGCTGACAGGTTCAGTGCAAACTGCCCCCCCCTCCCCACCAAAAGGGCAAATATCTATCCCAACAGAGTGCTGCCCCTGACATCTCAGATGCTCAGGTAAGAGCCGCCTCTCCAAAGCAAAAACACAGCATCAATGGGACCAGATGGTGTCCCGGCTGCGTCCTACATGAACTCCAAGAAGAGCTAAACCCAAACATAAAACTACTGTTCAATCTTAGCCTTACTACAGGATATGTACCCAAAGAGTGGCGTACAGCAACAGTGGTCCCTCTTCACAAAGGTGGTGCCTCAACGGATCCTGGAAACTATCGCCCATAAGCCTGACTAGCTTGGTCTGCAAAGCTATGGAAAGGATCATCATGGACCTCATAAATAAAGATATTGGGGACCTACAGACACTGGATCCTACCCAGTTTGGCTTTGTTAAGGGCAGACCCTGCCTCTTAAACCTGGTCGATTTCTTTGAAACAGTCACCAAGGCCATTGACGAGGGAAGGTGGTCCACACAGCCTACCTGGACCTCGCAAAGCCTTCGATACAATACCCCACTCGGGCATTATAGATAAGCTCACCAGCTTAAATATAAACCCTATGTCACTAGATGGGTTGCAAACTGGCTCAAGGACAAAACCCACATGGTTAGAATTGCTGGAGCCATGTCAGACTCCAAACCAGTTACAAGTGGCGTCCCACAAGGCTCAGTCCTGGGACCTCTCTTGTTCGGTATATATTTCTCGCGGTACAGGCCAACACGGAAGGACTGTGGCTGACCAAGTTCGCAGATGACTGCAAACTGGGCCATAATCAACTCTCCAGCTGACACAAGCATCCTCCAAAAAGGCCTCATAGAATCAGACAACTGGTGCCAGAGCCATGGCCTCAAGCTAAACGCCAAAAGTGTATAGTCATCCCTTTGGCAAAACAAAGTGCCCACAAATTACCACATAGGTGGTAATCCATTAAGTACAGAAGAAGTCATTAGGGACCTGGGGACCCAAGTTGATAGCAATCTCTCATTTGACAACCACGTGGCCAAAGTGGTTAGAAAAACATTTTATATAGCCCACCTAATAATGAAGGGATTCACATCTAGATCAGGGGAGGTCATCGTACCTCTTTACTCATCCCTCATCAGGCCCATAATTGAGTACAATGCCCCTTTTGGGATGTACCTTACCAGACACCTGCAGCAACTGGAAAGACCTCAAAAGTACCTCACCAAGATGATCAAAGGGCTCAAACAGATGCCATATGCTGCCCGGTTAAAGAGACTCCAGCTCTACTCAGTGGCATACCGCCTGCTCAGAAGCGATCTGTGCCTGACGTATAAAGCCATGTCCAACCCGGAATTAATGGACATGCTGCACCTCAGAAAATCCAAATCCCATCGAGCTACGCTCGAGAGACTTGAACCTCAGCACTGAAATAAACAGGACATGCTGGAGGGACAGATTCATAACCCAGAGGCTCCCTTCACTCTGGAATAAAATCCCAGTCCAGGTTAGGCAGAGTCCCACATTGACTCTCTTCAAGAGGAATCTTGATGAGTGGATGGGAGATCGTAGGTTTACCCCGGCTATCACTTCTGTGTCACTGTTAGACAGAGGCACAGTATACTAACCTCAAAAAAGGCATAGCAAAATTAATTTAAAATGGGTGGCGAAAGCCAAACACACCCTGGCTAGGGTTTTAAATGCCCTAGGGCAGATAGCCTAGTATGAACCTATGAACCTATGAACATATACATGTATATTATATTATATTATATTATATATTACATTATATATATGTGTATTTTGTATATGATGTTGTTTCTACTTGTTGCCCTTGATCACTGTTTACTCAGGCTGCCCAGTACACCTCTTACTCTACATACCAAGATTCCTGGGTCTCAAATGTGGTTTGGTGAGAAATATTTCAATACTTCGAGAGACTGGTAACTGCCTTCATTTGCTCTGTCAAGTACAATGGAATACATCATAGTACCGTCAGTATTTAAAATGTGTTTTTTTGACAATTTTAATGCTAATAATACAGTACTTTTTCTTCTTTGGAATTATGGATTCATGCATCAGAAAAACTAAAGAGGAGCTTTATTTTCCAAGGAGAAGATGGAGTGTGAGTGAGAAACATCCTGTCCATGTTGACCTTCAGGAACTATAGGCAACACTCAAGAGTACAATTATGAAGTTATGAAAGCCAGGTGCCATGCAGCAGATGAAAGCTGTTGTTTGGACTTTTGAATCATTTGTTAAACAGCTTTAAGTCATTTAGAGACTGCTCTAGTGAGCTCCAGAAACAGCAACAAGCCTCCATGATGTTCTTTCAGCAATGAGTGTTTGATATGCAAAATAAATCTATGCAATTAAACAGCCAGATAGTTTAAAGAGAACTGAAGCTAGCTACACTGGAAGATAAAGCAATTTGGCAAAAGTCATCCTTGAGTGGAATTTTGAAAGATGAAGAAGGATTTGTCTGTTTGGAAAATACTGAAAAATACTGCGGGATTTTGAAAAAGTCAGTGGCTGACATGTCTTATGTTCAACCCAGAGACACTTTGTCTCAGTTTGTGTCTTGGCATGAGGAGCAGCAGGGAAGATCACAAATTTAGGAACCTGTCAAGAGGAAAATAGTGGCACAACAAACAGTTTTTATGGATTGTAACTTCTCAACAAAGATTACAATGCAGGAACGGGCACAGTTTTCAGCTGCCATAAAAGAATGTCAGTAATGTAAGTTAATATGCAAGCTATGTTTTTGAGTGGTAGTGAAAGTTTTTTTTTTTTTTAACAGTACTGCAGTTGCACACCTCGGTTCACTCAACAATTGATGGGCTACAAGGACTGTTCCAATAACTGAATTACATGAGAAACAAGAGTCTGTGGAAGGAAGTAGAAAAGGACAGAGATGTTAATTGTCTGAAAACTTCTGAACTATAAGAAGAGTGAGAACAAAAGCGCACACATGTAAGACTGTTGTTAAATGTACCCTGGGAAATACTTGATGGGGAAGAGAAATGATGGTTGACTACTAAAGTGGATTTTGAGGAAATAGTAGTAATGATGGCCAGTGATGTACAGTGAAGAGAGGGGGTTGCATGATGGAAAATTAATGGGTTTTGAATTTTGACTTTTTTGAGCTTTTGATTTACTTTTTTAAAATGCAGCTCCATAATAATTGAACTCAGGACTCCTGTAATAAAGAGTTTCCAAATGGGATGGATGGTGCTGAAATAGTGAGATATGCAGCATGTGCGACTTTGTCTGAGCTTATATTAGTTAGCTGAAATCTGGAACTCGTGATGACAACTCTTCAAAGGGGACAAACGTGTGCTCAGCCAGCAATGCATTTAGACAATGTACCATTTTTTTGTTCGACTGCATTTATCAACCACATTTGAAATGTATGTAATTATAAGTGTTTTACTGAAAAAGGCTGGGCTAATACCGAAGGTGGTATAACATTTTAAGTTATTTTGCTTATATTATTTTGTTTATATTACATGGTGTTTCAAGTTTATTAGATAATTTTGTAAGGTGGTGCATGCTGACAATGTCAGTGTCATGATCTCTGCATCTCTGTCTTCTACCCAAAGTTCTTTTACAACTATTTTCAAATGCTAAGTGATTTAAAATATGATATTCATGCTCAAAATGCTATTGTTTAACATGTCATAAATACTTCAGTGTGGATTGTTGTTTGCAAGGTTATGAATGTATGCATGTCTGGTGAAACTAATATTCCAAGGGCACTTTAGATGAAGCAAATGTAATATGAAATTTCGATAGGCAATTTATATCAGCAGTAGATATCAAGAGATCTCCTTTTGAGTGTGCACTGTCTTATATGATTGCTTGTTATGATAATATTATCATAAAAGTTATGAATTTGGGGTTCCTGTACCATAACTATTTATTCAAATGAGGGGCTTAAACTATAAAATTATGGGTTAAGTAAATATGTTCATTGTGTGATAATAATTACATGTTAAATGCTGTTATCTTGTTTAAGTTACATGTGCTGTGAAAAACTAATTTGCAAGGGAACCTAGTGAGGATCAGACTGTAAAATTGATAACAGATGGGAGACTGCAGTAAGTATTTAGTATTTAGTGAACTTTGTTTAGAAGTGCTGAGCCACAAGTAGCCATCAGTGTTGAATGTTACTTGAAAGTTCATGGTTGCTTTTTTAGAAATATTTTGTAAACAGGTTATTGACGTGTGTTCACAATATTTATTGGCATCCTACTTCAAAGTTTTGAACTATGAATAGTCAATAATACTTATGATATATCCAAAGTTATAATGTTGGTTGGCAATTGCCACATAATGATTTAAAGTAATAATTTTGTTAATGGTTTATTACCTTGTCTGGCTCCTTATTGAAATGTCAGCACTGGAAATGCCAAGTGCTGAAAAGCCAAAAAACAAACAAAAAAAAAATGAAATCCCAGAGAAGAGCGAATCTTGAACATTGCTCTTCTCCCTAAAACTTCTGTATTTGCAGGAGGGCAAGCTCTCCCTGCACTCAACATACCCCCTAACCTTATATACACCATATCTCAGAGAAAAGGGTATATTCTGAGAAATGGCATCTCAGACTTAGTATATGTAAGTTTGTTCTTTCGGTCATTCAGTCTCCGTATTTTGGGATTTGCTCTAGTCAGTGGTAACATTAAAATTGTTACCACATTGCTTTAAATATGATTTTGATACTAGAGATAAATTGGCAGCCTAAACAATTTGATGGAGTCAATGATTATGAGGATGACAAAATAAGTTAAATTGTTCCACTTGTTACTGGGGCCACTGAATTAGAAGTCTAATCATGCTGATGCACTTATGTTAAAATTGTTTTGGGGGAATAGCCTCCCATTTGCTAGTATTAGCTTGTAATAAGAAAAATAAGAGGAAATTGTGTTACCTCCTCATGTAAAGTTCTGTGCTAATGTGATGTATTGTTTTATGAAGTCTGAATGCTATGCGATATGCTGTGTGTATTCAATAAAGGACTCCGAGATAGGATACCTATGATAGTGTTTTGGTTATGTGAGAAGTTGGGAGATGTAAAAGGTAGGGCATATACTTTTTTCTTTTACATCGTTAAAGTTTTCATTGAGTAACTTTCTAGGCATAGGATTGTCTGTGATTTAATGATTTGTTTTATATTTAAGAAGACTGAGTCTCTTTTTCCTTTCCTTATTTATTTTTATTAATTAATATATTGGAAGGGAGAGCTGGTGAATCACAACTTACAAGAGTGACACACGGTGGTCATGTTTCATGGCCCAGTACACTATATGCCTCAGTTCCTAGTATTTGCTAGATATGATTAAGTGGATCAAACATGTTGATCCAGTGAGAAGGAAATGTATATGGCTGTTTCTATTATGTCACACCATACACATGGGCTGAACGTTCATGTCCTAGGATTATTTTATGAAGGGTATGATGCTGGGAATTTTAGACATAAATATGTTAGCTGGTCATGGAAATAGATGAAGTACCTGATGTTTAATTAAATATTGGTATAAAATGGGGGATTGTGACAAAGAAAATGATAATTTAAAGCACTGCTGTGTTGTAAGAAATAGGATCAGAATCATGGTAAAATATAAAGGCCAATGGCTGATAGCCAGTGGACCAGTGATCCCCTCATTATTCTGAACTTTTACTGATGACAATATATAAAGAGGTATACGACAGGGTAGATAGAAGAAAATGAATGGCTATATTCTGAGTGTGGAAAATGATGAGATAAAATAAGATAGTTTGCCTTGATTCTTAATATTTTTCTATTTATTGCCATTTGTTAACTGGTAAGCCGTGGTGGTGCAGCGGTAGCTTTGTTGCCTCACAGCAAGAGGTTCTCCTGTTCGATTCTCGGCTGGAGTGCCTTCTGTGTGGAGTCTGCATGTCCTCTCCGCGGTCGAGTGGCGTTCGAAAGACATGCGTGAATGGGCATGCCTTCGTTGAAGGTTGGGCGTCGGGCTGGCAACTCGGCACCATAAAAATCTACTGCCAATCATTAGCAGACCGGAGTTCCGCTGTGGTGACCCCTAACCGGGAAAAGCCGAAAAGACAAACATTGTCATTTGTTAACTGGGTTGGTCCAACTGAGCCAAAGCCCCATTTTCAGTGGAGACCCTAGGAGAAAATCTCCAATTACAAATTACAGTCAGTCATAGACAAAGTAAATACAGTCATATAAAAAAGAAATTGCATCTCAGAGAGTTTATACAACAGCAGATAATAACAGAATTAAAGTTGTTATATACAGGTTTTTGTAAAAAAAAATGGAATACTGTACATTAATTACAAGATGGAGGGGCAGTTAGGAGAAAAAAAACAAAGGAGTTATTTACACTTATAGGGAATTCTGGAAGTTTTTCCACAAAAGAAAGGTAAGGAGAAAAAAATGGGGAAAAAGATGGTATGTAAAAGACATAGGTTTTAGGAATTCAGGTTGGAGCTAGACAAGGGCAGGACCAGGTGTTCTGTAGGTAGTGCTTGAGTGCTAGTTTGAATTGTGATTTATGGGGGATACTTATATTATAAGGGAGGGAGTTCCAGGTGTGAGCCACTGAGAATTTATACAATGACTTCCCAATGTATTTAGATGGTTTGTATATGTCCGGCAGATGTTTATCTGACGAGCAGAGTTGTTGTCGGGGGTTATATTGTGATACAATATTAGAGATGGAGGGCAGGATGTAGGGTTGTAAAGACGTGAGTGGATCATAGCCAGTTGTGGAATGATTTGTGAATTCTGGCCATTGTAGGTATGTAAGGGCGAGGCAGTGATGGGATTTATAGGAGAGGTTTGCAGCAAATTTAGCTATTTTATTGTAGGTGTGTTCTAGTTTGCTGAGAAGAACTAGGGCTGCATATAGTAGACTGGGTAAGAGGAGAGATAAGGCTAGAGTGGGTTTAGAGGAGTCTGGAAGAAATCTGTGATTATGGTACAGTAGATCACGTTTTTGGTGAGTTTTTTTTATGCACAAATTGATGCGTATGTCGAATCTGAGTTAGTCGTCGATGGTAACACCAAGTAATTTGGTATGTGGTTCGGGTTTGATGAAGGTGTTGCTGAGGGAGGTAAGAAGGATTTATGTTGTGCAAGGTTTTTTGGAGGGAACATGAGTTTGTTTTTTGGGGGGCTTAATATTAATTGGTTGTCAGTCAGCCAGGTCTCTATGGACGTGAAAGTATCTTAGGTATGTGAAAGGAGTTCAGGGATAGTGTTGGCAGTGGTTATGAGGGTGGAGTCATCAGCATATTGTAAAAGGGTTGAGAGGTTAGCAGCAGAGTGTAAGTTATTAGTAAAGATGTTGAACAAGACTGGACCCAGGAGAGAGCCGTGGGGAACTCCTGTGTTGATGGGCAGAAAAGGAGAGGTGGTGGTTTGTCAGCGTAAAGATTGAAGTCTGTTAGATAAATAACTAGAGAACCAGGATATGGAGGGGGGTGAGAGGTGAAGGTCAGAAAGTTTAGTTAACAGTTTAGAGTGGGAGACTGTATCAAAGGCTTTGGAGAGATCAGGAAATAGACAGGAGAGAAGTAGGTTGTTATCACGGGCTTCTGCCACTGCTTGAGTGAATGAGAGAAGTGCAGTAGATGTGCTGTGGTGAGGTCTAAAACTCTGTTGGGAGGGGGTTCAAAGATTATTTTCAAGCAAGTATTTGAGTAGCTGGGAGTAAATACATTTTTCAAGTATCTTGCATAGTGGGGATAGTATAGCTATAGGACGACAGTTTGAGGGGTCAGTGGAGTTACTTCCCTTGTGGAGTGGGATAGTGTAAAAGAATTTCCATATGTTGTGGACAAGTGCTTCAGTAAATAGCGATTTATAAGGATAGAAATAGGGTAGGCAATAGAGCTGGCAGCAATTTTAAGAAAGTGGGGGGGATTGTCAACAGAGGCTTTGAGTTTGTTCAATTGGGATTTGATAAAGGAAACAGGAACTCTAATAATCTAAGTCAAATTATACTGGATAACTGGATATAACATTACTGAGATTTTTTTTGTTCTCCAGTATGTAAAAGAAGGAAATATTATATTACTGTGTCATTGTTAGGTTGCCTGAGAAATTGCATTGCATTGATTTTACTTTTGCAAATATGTTCCTGTTTTTTCCTGTTTTCTTTTGTATGTTAAAGTTGGTTTTCTGATCAGTATTTTTTTTCATAAAAAGTAGTTTGGTGATAGTTTCCTTATGTGGTCTATTACACAGAAGTTCCATGTTATTCACCATTCTGGTTACCTTCCTTTGTTCTTGGGCTGTTGTGCAACCTTGCCAGCCCAGTACTGTCTCTAAAATTGCTCATATTATTCCAAATACACCAAATCAGGGCCCTGAAGGGTAATGGGATTATTATAACTGTCAACTACTCTTCTTCTCATAGATATGAAGCATAGAATTCTGCTGGCTTTATGCACAACCATACAACACTGTTCAGCAAAGTTTAACCTACAGGAATATTTAAACTGAACCTTTATCACAAAACAGAGGGCTGTTTACTAAGGAGGCTAACAAGAGAGTTGAATGAGTTGGACATACATTTCACATATGACTTTGTTACAATTCCCTTTACATACAACATTTGCTTGTCAGTCACAATTTCATGTCAGTTACAAATGCCCAGCTTAGTTACAAATAAAAGAAAAACTTACAGAATAATAGACTTACTTCATCATGTAAAACACTGTGTACTCCAATTCTTTACATATTTCTATGTTGCTCCTGGTAACTTGCAAGCAATAATAACATTTTTTTCAGAAGGCAATCAAGTAAAGGAAGCAATTCCTTAACACCGATACTGCATTCAAAATGCAGGTTTTATGGTAGTAACAGTACATAGGATAAAAGGTTACATTTTGTCAGTTGCCCTATGCCCATTTCCTCCATGTCTGATATTATCTTAGTACAGTGCACAGACAGCAGGGTGTTATTGCTTGCATTATGCAATGCTGTTAAAATATTCCTATCCCCTTCCTTGAGTGGGTTCTGTTTTATTTTTCTTTTAACTGCATTTTTACACATATTCTGATGAGTGGTTTGGCATAGTGTTCTTCTGAGGTGGCTGCTGCACAGTCTTCAATCCATTCTATTTATCACCTGAAAGGAAAGAAACATGGGATTACATTTAAAATAGTAATTCATATGTATATGAAGTTATATATATTATAAAAATACTTAATGAGTAATACATGTATATAACATATTTAATGTAAGTTCAGACCTCTACAAAACTAAAGTTAGGGAGTAAAGAAACCATTTGAGGAAAATAATTACAAACCTGAAGGAAACTTTCAAGGCAAAGGCAGTTAAATTTAAACATTGTTATCTAGTCACTTGCTCCAGTAAATAAAATCACTCACATATTTTATGAACTGCTCTATTAATTATGTCCTCAACAACCTGGTGTACTACAAGTGGGCTTTGACTTTGAAAATTATTACTGTTTAATATATTGCTATAAAATGAAAGTGAGAATGAGGTTCATTAGAAATCCAGAAACAGGAATGCCGCAGTGGTACAGTGGATAGCGTTGTCGCCTCACAGCAAGAGGCTCTCCGGTTCGATCTTCGGCTGGGGTGTCTTCTGTGTGGAGTCTGCATGTCCTCCCTGCGGTCGTGTAGGTTTCCTTCCACATCCCCAAAGATATGCTGCAAGTGGATTGGACACCCTAAAATTGGCCCTAGGTGTGAGTGCATGCGTATGTGTGCCTTCCGTGGAAGGTTGGGCATCGGGCTGGCAACTCGACACTGTAAAACTCCACTGCCAATCATGAGCGGAAAAGGTGATCCGCTGTGGCGACCCCTAACCGGGAAAAGCCAAAAGAGAGAGAGAGAGAGAGAGAGAAAGAGAGATAGAGAGAGAAATCCAGAAACATTTAAAGTATGTGGTACAGCCTGTATGCAAAGTACTAGAAAATAAGTTGTTTTGCATAATAACTCGTACTGTTGTTGCTCTGTTAATGAAGAAACAAACAACTCATATTACACACACATACATTTTTCTATATATATATATATATATATATATATATATATATATATATATATATACATACATATATATATATATATATATATATATATATATATATAAAAAATATATTTTTATACATATACATACACTTATATAGATAGAATGTAGTCATAGTATTTGAAATCATAATCACTGAGAAATAACTGGATATCAGTGACAAATGTAAACGGAATGATGGAGAACTGTACACATGGCCTTGTCTATAGGTATGCAGATTCTGTTTTTCCATTGTATATCAAGCTGGTAAGACCTCAGGTGGAATACTGGTTTCAGTTGGGAAGGCTGCATCTGGAGAGAAACATTATGATGATAGTGTAAAGACAGAATGCCACTGTGTTAAGTGAAGGAGAACATGGAGTATGAACTGGAAATTCACACACACACACACACACACACACACACACACACACACACACACACACACACACACACACACACACACACTCAAGAGAGAGAAAAACACCAAATGGGCCAGGGTGACGTGACAGAAAGAACTGAAGAATGACAGAAAATGATAAGGACTACATGGCAGTGTTTAGGAAGAATGTTTAAGATACACTTATCAGTTCACTGTGGAGTTATAGGACAGTGGTATGTAGATGATGTAAAATCCAATGTCATCTGGAACACATGCAAAATGAAAAGGAGAGATTCAGCTACACTGTACTGTCTACAGGACTCAGCTGAACTTGATGGGGCATATATCATTTTTCTCTGCTCATGTGCAATATTTTAGTCAGTTCACAAATACTTCAGCACAGAAAATATCTACCTTTAATTAGATATCAGAGTTTTATTTATTTTAATTTATTTAGTTTTGAGGAGACAAGTGGATTGGAACTTAAAAGCATTATTTGAGACCGGACCTAGTTATGTAAACATAACCATAATACATACAATAAATGATTAAAGACTATAAATAAGCAGACACAAATACAGAGAAAAATACACAAGCATTTAAATTACCATGACAGCAGTAGGAGAGAGAGACAGAGAGAGAAAGAGAACACTTTGGTATAAATATGTTTCCTGGAAAATTTAGAAGTAGTCAGAAGGAGAGGAACAGTATGGAAGGGCTTAGAGGGAGACAAAGTAATTACAGAACAGAGAACGTACACCTTTATAGTAATATCTACATTGGCATTAGAGAATGACAGTTAGTTATGAGTTAGAAGCATTACAGGTTTTGTGAACAAGGAGGAAGTCACACAGAATCGTGCAGATTGAAGGCTTATAGGCAAAGCAGAGGTCTCCCCATAAGAATCTATATAAGATTGAAAAGAGAGAGATAGAAAATTAGAGTATTCAGTACAGCTCATGGAACTCAAGCCCTGGATTTTCTTGATGATGCAACATTAGGGATCTTTCAAGTTGTTTCAAGCATCTAGAAATGTATATACCAAAGAAAGTATTAAAATCTCGTGCAGGCCTAATAAGTGGGGAGTACAGAGGGATAACAACATCCTTTAACCTCGAAGATAAACCTTCGGTAATTGATTGAAGTAGAATGATAACAACCATATCTAAAGGATAGTCAAAAGGAAGTTCATTGTCTACATAGGCACCTAGGTTCTCAACAACTATATCCATTTTTTAAACAACTTTATTGAGTTATCACTTGTGACATAGGCAAATTTACATTTATATAAGAGTAATCACACTGTAGTAACAAGTTCACATTAACAAGCATTATACTTCACATATATTGCTATATATCAAATAACCTAAGCAACATTACATAAATTATTCAATCCCTGCCTTTTTTTTAATCAAAAAATATCTTTATTAAACCATCACTTACAATGTAGGCAATCATACATTTATATAAATGAAAACAAACCACACCAACATAATCCTAGTTCAAGCATTTTCATCACAAACCATACTGACATACTCCCAGTCGTAAACATTATACATCACTTATAATCTACCCAATAATTTTCAGTCAAAACATTACATAGCTCATTTAACTCCTGCCTTCTTTTAAAACTCATTTCTCCCCTGTATGTATTGTTCCCACAATTCCCATTTTTTCCTATATAGTTTGCACCCACCCTTTTCTAAAGATCTCAGTTCCAGTTGTTTTATCTCTGTTACTATATTCACTATTTCTAATATAGTTGGTTTAGATTTTGATTTCCATCATCATCATCATCATCATCTTTTGGTTGTTCCCATTAGGGGTCGCCACAGCGGACCACCTGTTTCCATTTCTTCCTGTCCTCTGCATCTTGCTCTGTCACACCAACCACCTGCATGTCCTCTCTCACCACATCCACAAACTTTATCTTAGGCCTTCCTCTTTTCCTGGTAGCTTCATCCTTAGCATCTTTTTCCCAATATACTCAGCATCCCTCCTCAGCACATGTCCAAACCAACGTAATCTTGCCTCTCTGGCTTTGTCTCCAAACCTTCCAACCTGGGCTGACCCTCTAATATACTTATTCTTATTCCTGTCCACCCTCGTCACACCCAGTGCAAATCTTAACATCTTTAACTCTGCCACATCCAGCTCAAACTCCTGCCTTTTTGTCAATGCCACTGTCTCCAACCCATATAACATAGCTGGTCTCACTACCCTCTTGTAGACCTTCCCTTTCACTCTTACAAGTACTCGTCTGTCACAAATCACTCCTGACACTCTTCTCCACCCACTCCATCCTGCCTGTACTCTCTTCTTCACTTCTCTTCCACACTCACCGTTACTCTGAACTACTGACCCCAAGTATTTAAACTCATCCACCTTCGCCACCTCTACTCCTTGCATCCTCACCATTCCTCTATCCTCCCTCTCATTCACACACACATATTCTGTCTTAGTCCTGCTGACCTTCATTCCTCTTCTCTCTAGAGCATATCTCTATCTCTCCAGGGTCTCCTCCACCTGTTCCCTACTCTCACTACAGATCACAATGTCATCTGCAAACATCATAGTCCACGGGAACTCCTGTCTGATCTCGTCTGTCAACCTGTCCATCACCACTGCAAATAAGAAAGGGCTCAGAGCTGATCCTTGATGTAACCCCACCTCCACCTTAAACGCATCCTTCACTCCCACCGCAGACCTCACCGCTGTCACACTACCCTCGTACATATCCTGTACCATTCTTACATACTTCTCTGACACTCCTGACGTCCTCATATAATACCACAACTCCTCTTTAGGCATCCTGTCTGTCATATGCTTTCTCTAAGTCTACAAAAACACAATGCAACTCCTTCTGACATTCTCTGTACTTCTCCATCAACACTCTCAGAGCAAACATTTCATTTTTAGTGCTCTTTCCCGGCATGAAACCATACTGCTGATCACCAATCTTCACGTCCCTTCTTAACCTAGCTTCCACTACTCTTTCCCATAACTTCATGCTGTGACTGATCAGTTTAATCCCTCTGTAGTTACTACAGCTCTGCACATCACCCTTATTCTTAAAAATCGGTACCAAAACACTTTTTCTCCATTCCTCAGGCGTCCTCTCACTTTCCAAGATTTCATTAAACAATCTGGTTAAAAACTCCAATGCCATTTCACCTAAACACTTCCATGCTTCCACAGGTATGTCATCTGGGCCAAGAGCCTTTTCATTCTTCATTCTCTTCATAGCTATCCTTACTTCCTCCTTGCTAATCCATTGCACTTCATGATTCACTATCCCTACATCATCCAACCTTCTCTCCCTCTCATTCTCTTCATTCATCAACCCCTCAAAGTACTCTTTCCATCTCCTCAACACACTCTCCTCACTTGTGAGTTTGTTTCCCTCATTATCCTTTATCACCTTTACCTGTTGCACATCTTTCCTAGCTCAGTCCCTCTGTCTAGCCAATCAGTAACGGTCCTTTTCTCCCTCCTTAGTGTCCACCTTTCATACAACTCTTCATATGCCTTATCCTTAGCCATCGCCTCTCTCTTTGCCATGCACCTCATCACCTTATACTCCTGCCTACTTTCTTCATCTCTCGGACAATCCCACTTCTTCTTTGCCAACCTCTTTGTCTGAATACTCTCCTGTACTTCCTCATTCCACCACCATGTCTCCTTGTCGTCCTTCCTCTGTCCAGATATGATACCAAGCACCTTTCTAGCCATCTCCCTTACTAGCTCTGCTGTAGTTACCCAGCTATTTGCTAACTCTTCACTGCCACCCAGTGTCTGTCTTAACTCATCCCTGAACTCCACCTCACAATTACCCTTTTTCAGTTTCCACCATTTGATCCTTGGTGCTGCCCTCACACTCCTCCACCTCTTCTTGATCACCAACGTCATCCTAAAAACCACCATCCTATGCTGCCTAACTACACTTTCTCCGGTCACCACTTTACAGTCTCCAATCTCCTTCAAACTGGCCCTCCTACATAAGATAGAAACCACCTGTGTGCATCTTCCTCCACTCTTGTATGTCACTCTATGCTCCTCCCTCTTGTTAAAATATGTATTCACCACAGCCATGTCCATCCTTTTCGCAAAATCCACTACCATCTGACCTTCTGCATTCCTTTGTTTAACACCATGCCTACCCATCACTTCCTCATCTCCTCTGTTCCCTTCACCAACATGCCCATTGAAATCTGCTCCAATCACCACTCTCTCACCCTTGGGTACAGTCATCACCACTTCATCCAATTCACTCCAAAATTTTTCTTTCTCATCCATTGCAGACCCAACTTGTGGAGCATATGCACTAACAACATTCGTCATTACACCATCAATTTCCAGCTTCATAAACACCACCCTATCCGATACTCTTTTCACCTCCAAAACACTCTTAGCATACTGTTCCTTCAGAATAACTCCTACGCCATTTCTCCTCCCATCCACACCATGATAAAACAATTTGAACCCAACTCCGATACACCTAGCCTTAGTCCCCTTCCATCTGGTCTCTTGCACACACAATATACTAACTTTCCTTCTGTCCATCATATCAGCTAACTTTCTCCCTATACCAGTCATACTGCAAGCATTCAAAGTTCCGACCCTCACTACAACAGTCCTAGCCTTTCTCCTCTCTTCCTGCCTTTGGCCATGCCTTCTGCCTCTTCTCCTCCTTCGGCCAACAGTAGCCCAATTTCCGCCAGCATCCTGTTGGCTAACAGTACTGGTGGCGGTCGTTGTTAACCCGGGCCTCGACCGATCCGGTATGGAAATATTTACTGGTGTCTGCATGAAATGATTTGGTGAAGTTTTACGCCGGATGCCCTTCCTGATGCAACCCTCCCCATTTATCTGGGCTTGGGACCAGCACAAAGAAATGCACTGGCTTGTGCATCCCCAGTGGCTGGCTTTAGATTTTGATTTCCATTTTCTAGTAATTAATTTTTTGGCAGCCACCATAATTAGACACAGCAAGGCCTTAGCATATCTAGGTAATTCTGATTCTGTATCATAGCTCAAAAAAATTATCTCCTTAATCACACCAATCTCCCCACCCAAGATCCCCGACAGTGCATCCCATAGGGAATCCTTAGTCTGCCAACTCACCGCACTCCCAGAAAATATGTTCCCAATTACCTCTTCCTTCCCAGTCACACATCCAACATTTGCTATCTACTTGAAGAAAAATTCTCTGGAGGCTACTTGGGGTACAAAAATATCTATGCAAACATTTACAAACAAAAATCTTAAATATTCTAGATTTTGTTGCATATTTGTGATACATACATATACCTTCCTGTTGTTTTTTTGTGAATTGTTTATCCAGTCTCTCATCCCAATTCTTTCTAACCTTCTCTGATTGATTCTTATAGTTATCATGAAATATTTTATATGGCGTACAAATTATTCCTTTTTAATGGCAGCTTCTGTTCTACATTCTACTAAAAACTCTACCAGTGCTGGTCTTTCTTTTAGGACCCCCCCCCCATTTCTTTCTCTTTGCCTATACTCTGATATCAATCTCTGATATGGAAGGAAATCTCTACCCTGCAGTCCAAATAAATTATTGGCATCCTCCCATTCTATCCATTTTGAGAGTACTGCTATTTATGTGGTAGACTCAGGATGCTCATGTTTATTAGAGAACATGATACTACACTTTTTTGTACTTTGTTTTAAATAACAGCCCTTTTACCATTGTTTCTAGGTACCAGTCCTTCTTGCAGGATCTGGGATTCCTCTGGAGAGCAAATGATACCTCCAAATCTGCAATTATCAACAAACTTTATCAGCCAAAGCTCCTAGATGTCAGCTTTGAGTTTAGAGAAAAACTCCCTAACAGGAGAAGCCTCAATACTGAGTTCTGGGGACCCCACTAGCAATGGTCCTTTAAGAAGAATGTCTGCCAATAATCCTAAATTGTTGCACTCTGTCTGTGAACCCATTTGCTATCCATTTAGATTACACAGGAAGATGCATTTAGTTTAATTAGCTTTTCTATAATGCCTGAGTGTGAAATGGTGTCAAAGATGTTAGTCAGGATGAGGTTTGCTGTGTCTACCTATTCAATCTCATCCAATACCTCTGTGACTTTTCAAACAAGTCTGTTGGATTCAACAGACATGATCAACCTTCACAAACTCAAACTGGTTGGTGTCAACAGACTGAAGGTTACCAATATCTATGTTTATGAGTCCATAACTGTGTGTTCCATTAACTTACAAATAAGACTGGTAAGGCTTTTTGGTCTACAGTTGACAGAACCAGTGGTGCAGTCATGCTTAAGAAGAGGGATGATCACAGCTGTTCTCCATACCTCAGGCATTCAGTAACTGCTTTTATGACTTGCTTCGATGTAATCTTTGTGGAGGTGAAGACCTAATATTACGTGGCTGAGATGGAGGGGGGCTGCAGGAAAAGTTAAAATTAAATTTGCTTGCTAATACTGGGCTATGTCTCCCTGGAGCTGAGTGGATGCTTTTATGCATTATCAACTCAGTGCAATGTTGTGTACTGTTGTTAAGGTTTCAGAGAATTAAAAAGGATTTATTTATTTCTACTTATTTATTTATTGCTTTTGTTTATCGAGAAAATCCACTGGGCACAGGTCCCACTTTCAGCAGAAGCCTGGGGAGAAATACTCCATTTTACAGAGTGAGCAGAAGGCAGTTATACAAGATTTGCATAATAAATGTACATAATATAGAATAGTAATGATATGACAGTTAATCAAGACAAGACTAAGTAAAATATTAGTTAATATTGAACTTATAAAAGTCTACTTATTTTCAAATGGAATTAGCTATAATTAAAAATTAAGTAGGAGTCATTGGATGAAGATGGTTACAAATTATGGAGTATTGAGGAGGTCCAGGTAACAGAAGTGTCTATGGGAGATAGAGATAGTAGTAGAGAGGGATAGGGGATATTCAGATAGTTAGAAATTGTGAGGAAGTAGTTTTATTATGGCCATTGAAATAAAAGAGCAGTGACAGTTAGTAAGGGGCTGGAGTAGGGGAGAAGGTGATTATCCAGGAACATCACATGCACAGAGCAGTAACTAAGTAGGTAGGGCATTAGTTGAGATTTAAATGATTTTAGGGGGTGTTTCTGTCTTTTTTAATTTCTCCAAATCTTTTGGGTTTTAATACCATGATGGGAATGGACCCCATTCCTAAGTCAAAGTATGATTAAAGTTCATGAAATTAGTATTGTTTCACTCTTTGATTTCAGCCAAAAGTGCTCTTCGCAGCACCCGCAATCTGCCCAGTAATGACTTCTGCAATTCATATGGGGTTACATGGATTGGTAACATATCTAAATACGTAGAGTAATCCAACTGATAGGAAGAATAAACAGAACAGGGTTGGTCCAAATCACTCGAAGCCAGTTCAGTCACAAAAACCACTTTATTGTGTAAATCACCAAGGTTGAGCGCTTTCATCTGCTGAAATGCAGATTTCTTCAGAACCATTAACAAGGCATAAGATCGAACTTAAATACTTATTTTTGGCGCCAAACTCTAAATTAATTAATTAAGGTCTTAAAACGTCCATGTTCTAAAGACCGAACTCTGTTAAAATACTATAGTACAAAAATATAATACAAGAATATAATGCAGGCTTACTGGGCTACTTGACTAATACATAAGTATATTCTAAAAGAGTATCATATGCATCATATTCATTTATATAAAATACTTAAAACTACATAAAAAATACAAAAGAGGTGTATACATGATAGTACATAATAGTGCAAGAAATATTATACACTATTTGTTCACATTAGATAAAGACATGATGGGTTTATCTTATAAATTAATGCATTATAAAACTGAGGCATACTGTTTAGTTAGAATTACTAGTCAGTGTTGTTGTGAACTGATCCAATAATTTAGCTAGATCTAAATCTACCCTCTATTAACAAAAACTACATGGGGCAAGGATTTTAATTATGTACATACTGAGACATAATACAGATCTCAGTTCAAAGCTAACAAGGGTTTTATACTAATGAAGTCATTGATCCCTGGTTTGGTGGTGGCATCAGTACAAATTTGCCATCTACTTTCCTTCCAAGCCAGGTATGTCTTCCAATTCCCCCCCTTGTCCTTAATGTTTACCTGATCTATAATAGAAAACCTGAAAGTGTGGTCTGTACCTTGGTCAGAGATATGTCTGTATAATGCGTTTTTCGTGTCTTGTTTGCTTATCTTGTACATATGTTCGTATATCCGTGTCTTGATCTTCCTTTCCGTTTTCCCTATGTAATATGCCGGACACTTTATGCATTTGGCAATGTACACTAAACGCTGTGAATTGCAATTACCTGGAATACAAGTTATCTTAGTATGCATGATGTTCTCTAGTCCGATGGTAAGTGTGGTGTTGATAAACTTGCATTGATTACATCTTCCACATTTGCTAGTTCCTTTAGTATTTCTAGCTCTCTCACTCTTCATTCCACTTTCCAGCATATTTTTTATGTTATTTCCAGTTTTATACACAGTACATATCTCTGTTCCAACTATGTTCCCCAGGGTGCCCGCAGAGATGATAATACTCCAATACTTCTTCAAAATGTCCGTAATCAAGTTGGCAAAGGGATTAAATCTGATCACACATACCATCTTGTTTGAATTCAAACTTGATTTATTCAGTATTGGTATAGGGCTACCCAAAAGTGGTTTGTATTTTAATCCCCATTGTGCTTTAACATAAGTGGTAATATTGTCCACTAATTTTTTAGGATATCCTCTATCGATAAAAAGTTGAGAGATGAGGACAAGTTCACTATTCATGTCTTCAACAGTAGATGACATTCTGGCTGCTCTGATGCACTGGCCCTTCACAATATTTTTGAAGATGTGTCGTGGATGACAACTAGTGAAATGAATATAGTCGTTTGAAAAGGTGGGCTTCCTGTATAATCTGGATATAAATCCGGTACCTGTGTTGCCTATCCAGGTGTCCAAATATGATATACCCTTATTGTCATGATGGTACGTAAATCTCAGAAAATCAGTGGTGTTGTTGAGATGTTCCACAAAGGTGGGTATCATGTCTGTTGGTCCTGTCCAAATAATAAACACATCATCCAAAAATCTGGTGTACAACCGGATGTGTCTGTAAAATTCACAAGTAAATAAATGGACATTTTCCCACTCCAACATTACCAAATTGGCAAAAATGGGGGCGCAGGAAGCTCCCATTGCCACCCCTCGAGATTGTCTGAATAGTTCGCCCTGATGTTCAATATAATTATGTTCCAGCACCAAGCTCATCATATCCGTAATAAGATTCACTCTATCCCCACTACATCCTAAATACTTGCATAGACTACTGTGAAAATAGTCTAGTCCTGTGTTCACCGGGATGCTGGAAAAAAGATCTTGCACGTCGATTGTTAAAAACGTCAGATTTTCATCCCACATGTCACTGGTAACTTTACTCAAAAAGTCCCATGAATCCTTGACCAAGTGATCCACCTTGCTGTAAATAGATTTGGTCCACTGATCAATGATGGTGCCTATCTTGAATGTCTTGGACTTGGATCCTGATATGATAGGTCTAAGTGGTGGCTTGGTCAGGTTTTTGTGTATCTTGGGGATTCCAACAATACGTGCCAAAATCGGGTGTTCAGTTTTCACAAATTCATATATTTCACTGGTTATACGATCATCAATAAAGTACTCTTCTAAGGTGTTGTCAATACGTCTGTAACCGATGTTAATCTGGTTTAGAGTTACCTTCTCATAATGACCTGAATCGTACAAAATACTATGTATTTCTTTGTGATACTGGGTATTATAGAAAATCACTACCCCTCCACCTTTGTCTGGTTTCATGATTCTGATCTGTTTGTTTCTAATTAGGTCATTCAAACATGTCCTTTCCTCTGTGGTGAGGTTATCAAAGAAACCATTCTCAGCATTATTGTTATACCTGATCTCTTGATGTAATTTGTAGATATCATGACAAACCATATTCTCATATATGTTGACCAGTGGGTTCGCCATAGGAATATATGTACTTTTTTCTTTAAGACGTGGTGTTGGGTCTGTTCTGATGTCTTGGTAGTGTTGTCTTTAAATTGTAAAGCCAGGTTTACCCTTCTACAAAAAAATTTTATTTCCTTTATAACATCAAATAGATTAGACTTAACCGTTGGTATGAACTTCATACCTTTACTGAACAGTGTGATAAAATCTTTAGTAACTGGGGTATCTGTATAATTATATACTTTGAACCCTTGATGGCTGATTATACACGGAACTTTGTTAAGGCCTGACTCCGGATAAGCACCAACTACTGGCTTATTTAGGGATGGTCCCAACTTGATTGTCTCCTTGTCAGAAATGGTACCATTGTCTGTGTTGGTACTGTCCTCTGTAATAGTGTTAACATGGGTATCTAATATCTTCTTTGTTGTTTCTTTTGTGCTGGAAAGTACCGCCCCCCTTGAAAATTCTCTTCCTCATATCTCCGCACATGTCTTTTGTTGCCTCTAGAATGAATCACTTCAAATTGACCATCATCTTCTCCTCTATTGTATTTGGGCCAGACATAAGCTCTATCATTTCTATATAGATCCATGTCCCTGTCTAATTTGTGCATCTTCCTTTCATACGCTTTTTTTACTTTTACTGTAGCCTGGCTGAACTGACTGGAGTAACAGTCATACCATCTATCAAACAATGCATCCTTGATAATACATTCATTCAAGTTAAACACTTCATCTAATAATGCCTTAGCCTTATTTTCATTGTGTTTAATGATGTTGCATATATGTGTACCCAAATTCATCAAACATAAGATTAAAATCTGATATGATAGTACTATCTATCTTTATCCCTAGTGGGAGTTTGAAGAACCTAAGTCCTTTAGGCACTATTTTCAATGCTAAACATTTCTCAAAATATGCAATGTCTATCTTAACACATTTGAGTTGTATCAGTTTCCTACCTAATGAATGAATACGAGATTTTATGTCATCCTTTGTATTGTTGTTATTATACATATTAAAATGAGCTCTGTCATATTTATCATTAAACCAATCCCTTGATTCATGCTTATTCATAAAGTCATATTGGTCAGATACAAAATCATTAAACATGTTAGACACTCCTGTGTCCTTAGTTCTGTCAATATAAGATTTTTTAGGACTAGATAATAAATCCTTTTTTACAGTACCTTTGTTGTTGTGAGATGTTTTGTTCACAACAGTGGAATATGTCCTGAAATACTCATTCCGCTTCTTGGGACGTGCACCCAATTTATCATTGTCAATCTGCAAATTCACCATACTGAGGTCGAAGGTAAAATCCTCCTCGAGTGATATGTTAGCTGGATTAGCTACCATATCAATATGTTTGTTGCTATCTCCCACTCTAGCGTCTCCCTGGCCGTTAGGGATGTCGCTAGTGAAACTGTAGTCAGCTGCTTCATCTACAATTATAAAATTTGCTCTTACTGTGTTATCGGCGCCATCCACATTCCGCTCCATGACATTCTCAGTGAAAGCTTGTTTGTTTGTATGAGCGGTGCTACCGCTCTGAATGAAGGCACATTCAGATAAAACATGCTTAGTTGTACGAGCGGAATCTCCGTTCTCCATAACGGCTGCTGTGAGTCTGTTAACCATTTCCAAAAGCTTGTTAACGTCACCTTTCAGTGACGTTACTTCCTCACGTAGTGCCTTATACTCATCCGGCTTCCATAAAGTGCTAGGGGAACCCTCTTCTGCCATAGCACGACAGGTAACTGTAAACAAGTAGAGTGGTTTTTGTGACTGAACTGGCTTCGAGTGATTTGGACCAACCCTGTTCTGTTTATTCTTCCTAACATATCTAAATACGACTGCAGATTTTTTTTATATGACCTGCTGCTCCTACTACTATTGGAACTGTCTGGTTATCTTTCTTCCACATTGCTCTCATTTCTGCCTTCAAATTCTGATATTTTATGACTTTTTGTCTCTCTCTGCGTAAAACACTGTAGTCACTGGGTGCGGCGATTTCAATGATCAATACTACTTTTGTCTTCTTTTCATGGACCACTATATCTGGTTTTCTAGCATCTATCTTTTGAACTACTGGTAATAGGTGATACCATGTGATGTAGACTTCATATTTTTCTATGATGCTTTGCGGCTCATGCTTCCAGTGTTTTTCAGCCACTTCAGTACCATAATGTTTGCACAATCCCCAGTGCAACAGTCTTGCCACATTAATATGCCTTTCAGTATATAGTCCTTCTGCCATTAGTATGTCATAACCAGCAAAGAGGTGTATGACTGTTTCCAGTTCTGTTTTACAAAACGTGCCTGTTTCTCCCACATGTTCAATGGACTTTGTAAACCAGTGGGTACGTAGCCCACTATCATGGACTGCCAATATTAACCTTTCCTCTCTTGGTTTGAATTTGCCTCTCCTTAACAATTCTATTACTTTAAGAAAGCATATTATTTAAGAATAGACTGATAAATGCCTGCATTTTTTCAAAGAATCTGTGATACAGCACTACTGGGCATTCCAAGTGAATGCTATATGACAAACAAAGTTATTTCCTCATTGATTGGCTGTTTCAGCACACATATTAGTTATCTCAGCCAATTGAAATAAATCATGTACTGCCCTATACTTTTAGTGAATGTTGTGTTATAGGTAGGGTCACTTCCATTGGACTGATGTGTAACCAATAACAACAGAATTTATGTGGAGTTTTGATAGGTAGATTGTGTTTGTATTTGTCTGATAGGGTAAGATTATACACTGTTTTATGATAGGTTATTGATGCTAGCTAATGTTATTACATATGCAGTCAATTTATGGATGTTTTTGATTGGTTACTTTTTGATTGTTTTAACAACATAATGACAACTTTTGCTATTGGTTTTAATGGTCTGATGAAACAACTTTGCATTGTGAAAGTGCTTACCTCTGTTTTGAGCATTTTTTATTAAAGTTTTCCATTCCATCGCACAATGGTATTGGATGTTATTGGAATCTCTAAGTTTTGTTATTTATATTTTCACACTTCCTCAGATGCTTCTTTTTCCAAACAGATCAAAGTTTCTTGATCTATATACTGTTTATCACAAATCTGTTGTATTAATGAACATAAATTTTTATTTGAAGCTTCTGACAGTTTTTCTTGTGCAAGTATTTTTCTTTTCTCTAATTTCTCTCTTAATCATTTTGTACATCTTATGTCAGGAAATTCCGGGCTTTTTGCATAATAGTAACACTATATAATTTCTTTCTTATGTGTTTCTGTCTTTTAATTTCTCCACATTTTTTTGTTTTTAATACCATGATGGGAATGGACCACATTCCTAAGTCAAAGCACGATTAAAGTTCATGAAATTAGTATTGTTTCAGTCTTTGATGTCAGACAAAAGTGCTCTTCGCAGCACCCGCAATGTGCCCAGTAACGACTCCTTCTGCAATTCGTATGGGGTTATATGCATTGGTAACATATCTAAATACGATTGTAGATTCTTCTTTATAAGACCTGTTGCTGCTACTACTATTGGAACTGTCTTGAGTATTTTTCTTCCACATTGTTCTATTTTCTGCCTGCAAATTCAGATATTTTATGACTTTGTGTCTCTCTGTACACAAGATACTGTAATCACTGGGTGTGGAGATTTCAATTATCAATGCTACTTTTGTCTTCTTTTCATGGATCACTATATCCGGTTTTCGAGCATCTATCTTTTGAACTGTTGGTAATGGGTGATCCCATGTGATATAAACTTCATCATTTTCTATGATGCTTTGTGGATCATGTTCCATTGTTTTTCAGCCACTTCAGTACCATAATGTTTGCACAATCCTCAGTGCAACAGTTTTGCTACATTATTATGCCTGTCAGTATATAGTCCTCCTGCCATTAGTATATCACAACCAGCAACGAGGTGTGTGACTGTTTCCAATTCTGTTTACAAAACCTGCTTTTATCAGTTTCTCCCACATGTTCGATGGACTTTGTAAACCAGCGTGTACGTAGCCCATTGTCTTGGGCCGCCAGTATTAACCTTTCATCTCTTTGTTTGAATTCGCCTCTCCTTAACCATTCCTGCATTTGATCCTGATCAACATTAGATTCTATTTATGCATTTTCCACATTTCTTGCCTTGTCATCTGGTCTTCTGTCATACAGCTGGTGGGATGGAATTCCAGAATTTAGCAATATGGTGGGACAGCAGAATTGTCAAGTTTGGGTACATGTAAACAAGTATTTGACCGATGAACGTAGTGGCCTGGAAGAGTTATAGATTTTATGAGGTTGGAGATGGAGGGACATTTGTTAAGTTTATACATGATATTAAGGATTTTAGGAAGTTATGAGTAGGTTAGATAATGTGGGAATTCCCTTAGGGTGGTACAGTGGTGGGTCCTGTTTAGAAGGTCAGTGGTGAATTGTGTTATTTTAGTAGCACTGCTCAAGCTTCTTTAGCAAAGTGACATGGATATTGTTAGATGGATGCAGAATACATTAGAGTAGGTAAGAGGAGAGAAGAGGCAATGTGTTTTCTTGTAGTACCTGAGAGGAAGGGTTTGGCTCTATAGAGAGAATGTAGTTTTTGGTGTACTTTTTTCACTATATTTTGTGTGTGTGTGTGTGTGTGTGTGTGTGTGTGTGTGTGTGTGTGTGTGTGTGCGTGTGTGTGTGTGCGTCTGTGTGTGTGTGTGTGCGTGAAATTTTAGGTTCTCATCTACAAAGATGCCTAGTAATTTAGTATGTATGACAAGTTAAATTTGTGTTTTGCTGGATGAGGGAATTGAAAATGAGGTTTTGTTGATTGTATGATATTTGGCAGTAAATCGGATTAGTCTGGATTTATTTGGGTTTAGGTCTAGATGAACAGATATCAGCCAGGTTTCTACAGAGGAAAAGGACTCCCAGGTAAAGTCTTGTAGTTTGCTGATGTTTCTTGTAATACAGTAACTGTGAAGTCAACTGCATACGGTATAGGTCATTGATGAAGATGCGAAAGAAAATGTGTCCCAAGACTGACCCTTGTGGTACACCAACTAGGATGGGAAAAAAAGATGAGACATCACTGTGCCATCTAACTGCTTGAGTGCTACTTTGCAGTTAGCTATGGAACCGTAATATAGCAGTGGTGTCAAAACCTAGGTTACAGAGTTTGTGAAAGAGAATGGAGTGAGAGACTGGGTCAAGGGCCTTGGATAAGGGGGTTTCTGTCATTCCTATTTGTGTTTACAGTATTGGTGAAACTAAGTAAAGTGGTAGGGGTACTGCATTGCAAGTAGAAGCCAGCTGAAATGAGCAGAGGAGGTTATTTTTTGTGTAAGAGTTGGGACTAGATACATTTTTAAAGTATTTTTGATAGGAAAGGAAAAGGATGGTAATGGGCCTGCAGTTTCAGAGTTCAGATGAATGCCCTCTTTTGTGGCAGGAAAGAGTGTGGCATTTTTTTTCCAGAGGGTAGGGACTTGTGCCTTACTGATAGAGTGATTTATTAGAATTGAGACAGAGTAGTCTATTGCTTCAGCAGCCATTTTATGGTATTCGGCAAGTAGGTTGTCAGGAGCTAAGGCAAGGGTTTCAATTTTACTAATATCTTTTTATGTAAGTGGTGGGGACTGGCTGGAAGGAGAGATTATGAAGAGGGACAGTAGGTGTTGATGTCTGGGTGTTAGGGGAATTTTGGAGTAGTGATGAGACTGACTGAATGAAATGGGAGTTGAACACATCGGTAAAGTTGGTAGAGATGCTGTTAGTGTTACGTACAGGACGGAGATGGTTAAGTAGCGCAGCCAGGACTGAGCAGCTGGGTTACAGAGGATAGGAATGTTTTGGGATTTTTATAGTTTTTATGTTGACAGTTAATAAAGTATGATTTCTGTCTAGATTAGTTAAATTTTTGGTTTGGTTTCAGGAGTTGTGCGAATTTTTGGAGATTCGTTACTGTTTTATTGAACAGCCATGTATTAAAAGCTGTATCTCTAAGTCTCATAAGGTACTTTGTATTTTGAGACAACCAGGGGGCAGGTTTGGCCCTATTTCACTTTTTTCTGTGCAAGTTTATTGAGGATGTTCAAGAAAGTAGAATTAGAAAGACTAGTAGACAGTATTTTAGAGTACTCCAGCTATACAGTTTTAGATAGGAGATAAAGGAGTCTGAGTTGAAATGTGTGAGGTTACCTGCTATGTTGAAATGTGGCAGCTTTTGAATATCAGTTTGCTTTCCTATTAAACAGGTAGGGATATGATCATTTAGGGTATCTGTAATGATACCTGAGGTAAAGAATTTATGAGGCATACAGGTAAGAATCCAGTTAATTAATGTTCCCTTAGCACTGTTTTTCTTATATCGGTCGGGAGTGATGATTGTCTGTAAGTGACCATAGAGAGTTATTGATTGGTTAGGCGAGTCACAGGAGAGAGAAAGCCAGTAAATATTAAAATCACCCAGTAATAATTTTTCATGTGAGATGTTGGATGAGACACAGCAGAGGTCTTCTGCAATAGCAAGGTTATTACCAGGTGATAAATAGGCACCTTGTTGTGCCTTTCGGCTTTTCCCGATTAGGGGTCGCCACAGCGGAACTCCTGTCCGCTAATGATTGGCAGTGGATTTTTACATGCCGATTTGCCAGCCCTGATGCACAACCTTCAACAAAGGCATGCCCATTCATGCATGTCTCCACACAGAAGACGCTCTTGCTGAGAATCGAACAGGACAACGTCTTACTGTGAGGCGACAAGGCTACCACAGCACCACCACCGCATGGGCAATTTCTTGTTCTGGTTGAGTCTGAGGCTAGATATGAGAATTTTTGCCTTTCCATATTGTGGAAGATTTAGTGGTGAAGGGTATGCTGCAGACAATTTTTGTATACTATTGCAGCTCTGCTGGCCCTTTTATATTCTCAGTCTGCTCTTAGTATATTATAGTTTGGGGGTAGAATTTCATTATCTTTTGTTTCTTTTTTCAGCCGTTTTTTCAGTTAGTACTATGTCTGGTGCAAGTAGGTTAAGCCAGGAATGAAACTGTGGCATTTTATTGTAGATGCTTCTAATGTTTACATGTGCAATGTTAAGGGAAGATCAAGTAGAGTTATGTTGTACTGGAGTGGTGCAGTTTGTGGGGGTTGTGGAGCTAAAGGTGTGTGTGGGGGTCTACTTCAGAAGACTGAAAAACCAAAAGACTGAATTCCAAAAGACTGAAAATTCAAAATACTGAATGATGGAATTTGCCCCTTCTCCACTGTTGTGTGATCTTGGAGTTGGTATATATAGTTAGGCTTTAGCCGAAATCGGTACAACCTTGCTGGTGTACTGATGTATTGCTGATTTTTTGCAATAAATTTTATTCAGAATATGCACAGGAGTTGGGTCCTGGCTTTGCTTTTTTTGGCTGGATATATAGTTAGGTTCCCTATTAGAAGACCAAAGACTCATCCTTTCGAATGCACCTTGGTCGAACTCAAAAGCCTGAAACGGCAAAATAATGAAGCGGCTTTTAAGCGAATTTTAGTTTGGGGGCGACATGTTCCACTGAGTTTTAGTTTGGATGAAATATGTTACACCAAGTTTCAGTTTGGGGGAGATATGTTGGTTGTAGGCTAAGCATTTAATTTTAATTTTGTTTTTTAATTTTAGCTTATATGTTATGGGGTTGTATAAGTGTATTTTGTAAGCGTAGGTTGTATTGAGAGTTAGGGTTGCCCTGGACAGAAGTGTCAATTTTCAGTTCATACTTAGCCTTGTTTAATTTGATTTTGTCTTTAAGTTCTTTGCTTAACTGCTTCAATTTAGTTTTGGAGCATGGGTTTTCATTCTTAAGACGGCGTATTTTTTTGTTTGGTGCCATTATAGGGGTTTGTTCTTAAACTTAGCATTGTATTTATATCAGACCTGACAGGCATCTCAATGCAGGTATTGAAATGAAACGATAAACTATTACAAAATGCAGCAATGTTGGCTACTGGATGTTCAAGGCAAGGGAGGGTTCTTAAACTGCCTCTGGTCATCAGCTAGGAGCAGTAAGTTTGCTTTTACCAAAATCCCTAAAAGACAGATGGGATTTTATGCATTCTGATATGGGTCTTAATAGAGAATTTTACTGTCTGGTGGCCAGGTGTTACCAGTGAATGGCATTTCAGAGTAACATCGACACCCCACCACTGCTAGCAGAAATCCCCCAGTCAAAGAATTAAACAAGTGTTAGGCATTGAATCCACGTATGGTGGGTACATTGTCACTACACTAGAACTGCACTTCAGTGATGATGTGGATGTCAGTATTTTCCAAGTCTGGTATAGCTTTTACAATGGGAAAGTTTATTGAAAAGTTTCAATAATATGACTATTTCAGTCTTTGGGGTCTGTCCTTTTGATCTTCCACTTCTTCCTTTAACATTTGCACCTCCAACTCCAGAGGAACATTTTGGTCATTCTGATCCCCACTCCATGACTGTAGTTGCTCAGTGGATATAGCATATAAAGTTCATCACTGCCACTACTTCTGTATTCCTCCTGTTTAAAAGAATTATAACACTAGGCAGTGTATCTTTAATCTTTTTAAATCCAACCAATAATTCCTTCCATGTCACAGTTCCAACAGATTCTGACCCTTTTACATCTACATTGTCAGGAACATCAGCCACAATCCTGTCCTTGTTCACTGCCACACTGACAGCAACCATATCCACTCTCCTAGGAGAAATCAGTTGTTTTCCCATGTCTTCATAGATCATTTAATAAGTTTTGTCACAGGGATAAACTCATCAAAACAATGCCATTTCTTTTCTGAATGGCCAATGCCATCTTTTAAACCATATTTCAAGGAAGCAAAAAGGAATGCATCCACTTGTACTATCATCAGAAATTTGGAAGTCCTTTTTGTGGTAGTATTTGATCACAGCACTTTGTTAAATAAGAATATGCTGAAATTTAATGACTTAGCAGCCCTGGGTGAAATACACAATTCAGAATTCCTACCACATAACACTCACAACTTTTTCCCACAGCTCCATCCTCCTCTGTGCATTAATTAATGCCCAAAGCATCTGTAATAACCTAGACCAAATAAATAACTTTCTTAAAACCCACTTCGTTGTCATCACAGGTGTGAACAGTCTCATATAAAAACACCTCAACCCAACTATCATTGCTCAAGCAAACACCTCCTCTGCCACTGAACTAGACTGTTTCCTTCAAAAAATTCCCTCATGGAAAAATAGTCACCTTCTAACAGCTATTACTTACATTCTCCTCCAATATCTCTTAACAAATTTAAATCCTCCATTCTTACTGTCACTCCAGCTACTCAGAAGTATAAAAACATCATTACTTTACGTCATTTTAACCTAAACTACCTAGGTCCTCTGAGAAATTATATAACTGAATTCCTAGCCAAGATCAATCTTACGCAGTTAGTCAATGACACTACCCTTCAAAATCTCTTAATCAACAATCATTCATTCATGAATCTTCCAATCACTAATAGCCCTAATATTACTTCCAAAATATCTATTCTTCTACCCTCATTCATTGACATCTCCCTGATAACCTTCCAAATTATCCATTTACCAAAACTGACCCCAAACTAATTATCTTCATACCCATATCCACCACAATACTGAAAAACTCAAGAACCACCTAGCAACTATCAACTGTTCTCCCATTACCAACTTACAGAACCCACAACTCAGCTGCCTTAGCTCTTACACATACCCTCTTTTAACTTCAGACAAATTCTTTTTTCTCACATAGCACTTTTCTGGATGCAACAGAAAAAACATAGCTAATCACTGAATTGAATTGAAATTTCTGTTCAAATTTAAAGACAGTACATGATCTTTGTGGAGATAAAACCCTCACCAGAAAATTGTATTGTCTGTACTTCTCAGGATAACCTAGCTACTCAAACCATGCACGGGCACAAAACCAAGTATTTCAAACAAAAACAACTGTCACCACTAGGCAAACTGCTGTGAAGTAAATCTCAAAGGCTGAGAGGGGCAGTAAATCTTCTCACAGGCTGGATGGAAATCCACAGATCCTATCTCCTCCCCTATCACCATCCAGACCTCTTAGGGCTAACTTTTAACCTCTGACTTTCTTAAGGAATTCAGCCACAATCCTTAGTACCACAATCTTTACCTCTCCCTCAACTCACCCAGCTAACACCTTTTTATCCCCCTTTCTATTTTAAGAAGAACCCTCACAAAGACCTTGAGCCCCTGCTCGAAAACATATCCTTGGATGTACCACCTGGTGTACATAATGTGCTCCCCGGTTCCCCTCATTTTGCAAAGACTTCCTTACCACACCTCTTCACCACGTTTATAGCCTCTGTTTAATTCAAAACACAATATCAGATGTGTAAAATTGCTCTTGTCAAACCTCTTCTCAAACAGCCTCAACCAAAGAATGCATTCTACTTCCATCTTATCTCCATCCTCCTTACACTGCAGAAAATACATAAAAAACTAATCTACAACCAAATGTCCACTTACATCCAAAAGTACCATCTCCTCACTCATTGACAACATTGACTCTGGGCTAGTCGAAGCAGACTGACAACATTATGGTCCATTATAATCCTTCTTAATATGGATAAAGGAAATATTTCGGAAGCACCCTTCACAGAACTTACCAAAGTTTTTGTCTTACTGACCACCTCCTCCCCCTTCATTCCCTCTGCTGGAGTTGGCTCCAACACTGTCACCTGGTTCCAAGATTTCTTAATCTTAACAAATAGATATTTCATAGTTGAAATCATGTCATGCATATCACCTCCCACACCTCTTACAAAAGCAGTGCTCCAGGGCTCTATACTCACCTCACTGTTGTTTTCAATCTTTATCAACAAACCATCCTTCAACCTACAACTTCCTATCACTCATTGGGCTGATGACATGTTTATCCTTCATTCCAGTCTCCCACATTTAACTCTTCATACTAAGCTTTGATCTGACCTCCACTCCCTTAATTCTTGTCCAAACATCATATACTACTTCTAAACCCTTCAAAAAAACAAACAAACAAAAAAAAACATATATCTGGAACCTCACAAAAGCTGAAAGCAACTCCTAAAAACCTCAACATCTCAGATCTCAGTGGTACCGAATAGAAACAACCAGATCCTTTAAATATCTAGGTTTATGGATGGACAACTTGATTCACTTCTATACCCATAATGAAAACACCAGAAAAAAGATCAACTCTCTTTTATACTGATCCTGGAAACTTGAATATGAGCTCCCCATTATAGTCACAGCTTCTGAAAAACACACCCACTCTACAGTTCATTGAAAAAAAAATTTGATTATTCATTTCTACCCTCCTCATCCTCCTCAGGAACACCACTGCACCGCCATCTCCAAAGCCAAATGGCTCCTAGTCACATACAAAGTTGAGCTACTCCTAAGGTCTCTTCAAACTACATCAAGCAGATGCCTTCCTGTCTCTAGTTGCCAAACACCATAGTAAAACCACCCCTACAACATCCACAACTTCAACTAGTTGACTCCCTATGAACCCCAAAACTAAACTGCACTGCACTAATCATGCCTCCATTCTTGCTCACAAATGCTGGCAATCCTTACTCCCTCACTTACAGAAATCTCCTCTTTCACCTCTTTCAGAGCACGACTCAAAAGACACCTCTATCAAAAATCAGACTACAACGGCACTAGACATATTTCCATACTCCTCTGTCATCTATATCATTTCTATATCCATCCTCTGTTTTAACCTGCTGCTTATCCTCCATATTTTTCACTCGGGCCGTACCTGCAAAAGGTCTAATGTGATCAGTGTACTACCCTGGTAAACAAAGAAAACAAGACTCAACACAAATATCCAAAAAGCAGGAGACCAGGAGGATCCAATCCAAACAAACAATGTTTATTGAGTGCTTTTGTCTCTTGAATAGAAACTTCTTCAGAATAACACAGCATATTACCCAACAGCCTTATATATGCTATTCCAACAAATCAGTCAACATCATTAACTAATTAATAAAATAATGCCCTTAAAGGACATAGAAACATTTAAAGAGCAATGCATATATACATATTGCACTCACAGTAAAAAAGAAAAAATGCGATTAAAAGCATATAAAACATACTTGACAAATATATCCTATAATAAGTTAAAAATAATCAAAGCAACAGATATCAATATTTATGCATATGAAAGTATATATGAATTTGTTGTTTATTAGCATCCTACCCTAATAGTAGATATTGATGATTGTCATATAAGAAATTCTGCCTGTGTGTACATTGGATCCTGGTCTCCTGCTTTTTGGATATTACCCTGGTAAACAAACCTAAATAAAAAAATAAATGCTGATGTGAATGAAACAGAGTTTATATTCAATTTAGGTCTTGGATGCTGGAAGAAGGCCATGTAAAATAAGAAATGATTTATTTGGGTGATACTTGGAGTAGACAAGAAAAATATTGGCCATAATTTGATTTGGTCTGGGGGTTGGGAAGTGCTGTTCCTTTAATAAAATTATGTGGATCATTGTCTGGGGTACTAGAATCTACAATCTACAATGATAAGAGTAAACAATGACCTAAGTGCAAAATATGTTACAAAAGTGATATCATGTAATTACACACTATATTAGGTAGTAGAAGACAGTTGGTGGAAGAAAATGGTAATTATGTGGATGAATAGTAACTGGAAAAAATGGAAAATGCGGCTATTGAGGAAGCAAGTCGACAGGGTGATTGTTTCTGAGAGAAATTATTAGATTTTAGGAATGATTACAGATATGAACAATTAGAGTCAACTTCAGGGTAAGAGGAGGCAGAAGGTAATCTTTAGGAGTAAGAGGAAAGGGAAATATAGCAGAAGGAATAAGTAAGAGAAAATGTAAAGGAAAGCCAGAACAACTTAGCTTCTTATCCTTCTACATTACTGAGCAAATATTAATGCCATTAAAACAATATTAGCCAATTGCATTTCTGTAAGGTGTGATGAGATTTTCCTTCAAGATGTTTGGTGTATTTTCAAATAGGTCATGGAAATAGAAACCTGTTGGATAGGTATTATTTGTGACATCCAGTTAATATCCCACCGAACTGCCACCAGTATGTGAAGTCCTCTACTATCCTGGGTCAGTAACTAAGGAACTTCAATCCTCACTACTGACTTCAATGTGAGACTGTCACTTAAACAGGAGTAATACTTCAGAATTTCCCCTAACAGCAGAACAGAAACACACTGTATAACCTGTGCCTGGACTGTATACTTCTGTCCAAAGCTGATATAACTCCTTATTACACACTTCAGAGCAATGTGTCCCAGTTTAAGACCCCTGATACACACACACAAACTGAATCTCATGCATCCAATTACTTCTGGGAAAGCCTGACACTGATCTCCAGCTGTGTTCTTCCCCCAAATGATACAGTAAAATGCTGCCACCAATCAGAGCATCTACATGCCCTTTCAAAGGGATGTCCAATTATTAAAATTAGATATCAAAACAAATGGTAGCATATGACCTAAAGCAGCCAGGCTTTCAGAGTAACCAGGGAATTATCAAAGCAGGTATAAGCACTCTCAAATCACTAAAGAATACACTGATTGACCAGTCACAATGTAAGATAATAAAATATTTAATAAGCAAAATAATTAAAAATGTAAAACAAGTAATTTCAATAAACCCACAGAATTCAATCACCAGGAAAATGAAATTAATACTGAAGGATAGAAATCCATTGTTTAGAAAATCTCTGGCTAATAAGTTACAATTTCCTATTTAACTGAAGAACACTGTCCCTGATCTAAACTAAATATTACAATAGAGCAAAGACAGGCTTACTGTTCTTGGTGAGTCCTTTGGGTATCTACTGTTCCGTACCATAACACAACTCAAGTTTACTCAACTGTAAACATCAGGCTCTTTTATAAACTAGGTTAACTGTCTTAACTGTTACAGTTCTTATTTTCATTTCACTCTTTGAAAATCAACAAACAGCTGTTTATTAAAGTTCCTTCATGGCTTTCAATCTATGACAGTACGCATACAGCAACTGGAAACATTCTGATGACATCATCTGTAGATCAGCTGACTCTGAGAGTCTGCATTTAGAATCTCCAGCAAAATCATGTGCAGTAAGAAATGTAAAAGAACACTGTTCAACTCTTTAAACATCCTGTACAGAGTATTAACATGTAAGAACTTATTTACAATATCATAACTAGTCATGCTGGCATATAATAGACAGGTTAATCTGAAATTACGTACAAAACTTCAGCCAGACATGCTAGCAGAGATGACAATGTCTAATTTCTTCACATTATTATTACAGGGTCTTTCATGAATGAAGACTGCAGTGGAGAATTTATTTATTTTTTTTGATAAGGATCGATGAGTGGTTGAAAGTATTGCAAATACAGAAATGAACAGATGTTAATATGTGACTAGGTCTTAGATGATGCTGAGTATAATATGTTCACTAGTATGGAAAAACAAAGATATAAAAAGATACATTGCCAGAAGCTGTTTGAATCCCTGGAAATGAATCTGTTGGTGATTCTTCTTGTGGTATGTACAGAAGACTTTATTTCTAGGTTACGTAAATTATCATGGATTCTAGAATTTGAAATGTGTTTGAATGCTAAGCTGTGCTGTAGAATCACACATCTCAAGCTCTCGGTGCAAGAGTTCTGAAAAATACTTTTAGGACAAAAGCTAAAAATCAGCAACATATTTTTTTATATTGCTCTTATAAAATTAAAAACATTCTAGAATAACAGATTTTGTATTATCATGCATTTCCCGAAGGATAAAGTCTGAAACTCAAAATGTCTGCCATCATCTATCGACCTCTATCCTCAATTATTTGCCAGAAAAAAACCCCACAAAATCTGAACATTCTGCAACATTTTGGATACTTGAGAGGCATGTGTGCAATTCAGTCACATGCAGAATAGCTAACATGTGGAAGTTGAAATTAATTTCCTCTCACTTCCAGTTCGTATTTAGAAGTTATAATACTTGCCCTACAGCTGTCATTTGGCACACTGCTTAATGCAGAAACAATTAGAAACATGGTCTTAATAATTTCATCATTTGACAAATGCTATTCTGTGGTGTCCAACAGTGAGAAAGGCTGATTTTTTTTCTAGAGATGTGAAAATACAGTATGAATCATCTAAGTAAGATCAAGTGAAAAAAGTAGCAGTTCAGGGAATAATGATCATTACACTGTCCAGGCCAGACTAGTTTCCTGAAGACAAGTGACTCATTAAAGAAAAAGTTATTTTCTTCAGTGAATCCTGAAGTTGTATTCCCACTTTTCTTAATCTGCACAGGGATAGACTGCACAGCATTATGTATGTTCTTGGCAATGTTAGATAACCATACAGATATTCACATGACACTGAGATTTAAGGACTTTGTGTCTTCTCATTATATTACCGCTATGCATCTTATAAACTACTGACTGATCAATACAGCAAAGTGAATAACTCTGAATTGTTGCAGCATCCACCATCTTTAATTCAGAGGAATCATCTTTCTCTTAATTTCAGGTTGCATAATTCTTCAAACATATTGCTATATTAGTTTGGACTAAAGCACATAATTGCAAGACCTGTCCTTCATCTCACAGGTAAATCCTTTATACTTTCCCTAATGCAGCTTTCTACTGTGTCTATTCACACTCCCTAGAATGAATAATTTGAAATGCTGATTGCGGTTTCTAATACAGCCAAACCCCACAGTAATTTCGTATCAACAAAAAGGCTCCTAAAATCATATCATTTATCTATTAGAACACATAACAGTTTTTTTTCATTTATACCCATTATTAAATGGAATTTATTCTATTACTTTAAATATGAATACAGATTTCATCATTGCAGTTTTCAGGCATTCTAAGTACAGTGAACAGCTTATCATACACTGCATTTTGACTTCAGCTGAAATATGCATACACAGATGCCGATTTCCTGACTAAAGACTACATAAATATATTAGGTCTATTATAATTTCATAGGTTCGTAGGTAAGAACTAGGCTAGTGGGCCATGTTAAGCTTAGCCAATTTCCCTTTTTGTGCTAAAATTAACCTATTCCATTTGGTTGGAGATTGGTCTTACCCATCCCATGGTTTTTAATTGGATATTACCCCTAATAAGAATAACTTGGACCATACCATAGATAAGTTGAGGGGACCCATGCACAGGATAATATATACAATCTATATTCTAGGCACCTAATAATATAACCACAAAAGCTACAAACATATATTTGCACTGACTGCACATATATATTGGCCATTGGTATTGCACAATGAGTATTACCAGTGTTATATTTTCTAACAAGTATGCATTTTATAGTGGTTCATAACTAGCACATTATGCCATCAAGTCCACAAATACAGAAGAAAAGCATGGTAGCATTGCTGTCACACTAGCATATGTGGCTAAATAAAGTTAATTTGTTGCAACACCAACAGGGACCATCACAGACATAACAATTAAGTAGACAATTTAGAATGTTGCCAGAATGGAGGCAATAGCCACACAGGAAGATTGATAGTGGTGTATAAAATTTTATAGATGGAGGGAAGCAAACCTGTTTCTAGAGAAAGTACAGAAACAGGTGTGGCTTATATGTGCCTTTACTGCTTCCACCTGCTCCAATATAAGCATATTTTGAACTGTTATTTATGAACTGCATATACTGTCATAAAAAGACAGAAAAATGTTTATGTGAAAATAAACAGACTTGCAAAACAGCTTCTAAATCTAGGAACTTTTCTTTAGTGGAGACATGATATAAAGGCTCTGTGAGTTTAACAGAAAATTTGTGTACAATGGAAATTACATACAGGTTATAAGCAGAGCACATGGCATCTTACACACTAAGACAAAACAAGAATATTTCATAGTGTGATCACAAATGTGACTACTTATTATGGAGAAAATGTTTGAAAAGGCAAAATGCCAGCAGAAAACAATGCATACATATTGTAGAACAATTCATAACATTTATTTCTGAGTAATTTTATACATGCAGAGACCAAAGGCAAGATGTATATGTGTGTGTGTGTGTGTGTGTGTGTGTGTGCATGTGTGCGTGCACGCGTGTGTGTGTGTGTGTGTGTGTGTGTGTGTGTGTGTGTGTGTGTGTGTGTGCAAATAAATGAATACAGCCTCTACATTTTACATTAATTCAGATGTGAACAGATCTGCTTAATATCTAAAAACTGTATTAATTATACCATGCTAATGAATCACTGTTACACAAATGTTTCCACACTTCATTCAGTGCAATGCTTAAAGCAAAACCAACATGGTCCTAATTGTTTGCCAAACACTGTGATAGCTGCTAATGAGAAGTAAAAGCCACATATGTCTGACATCAATTTATAAAAATAATTAGTTGGTGTACTGCTTACCGAGGAAGCAACATGCAGCAATGTGGTCTTGACTGACAAGCACTGTTATGGGATACTCAGGAGATAGAAGTAAAAGCCAATTTTAAGTAAGAAAACAAGTTACATTTTGTACTGTAAATCTCATCTGGTACACCATTTCATGAAGATGTAACAAACAGCAACATTGTCTTACTAGTCTGACAAGTGCTGTTCTGTGACAGTAGATGTCTGGTATTTTGCAAACAGTGAAAATCTCACCTTGCAGGTAGATGCAAGTGCAGTTGTCCTAAGGACCACAGTTAAATCACATATCAAATATTCTACTCTTGACAGCTGATATAATTTGGAAAATCTGTAAACATTTGTTTTATTATGGTATAATGGAATAATTACCATTGTCATTATTTTTCTTCTTGATTTATTTCTCAGTGTGTGTGTCTATTTATATAGCTAGCTAGATATAGATACATGTTGTGTCTTTCGGCTTTTCCCGGTTACGGGTTGGCACAGCAGAACTCTGGTCTGCTAATGATCGGCAGTAGATTTTTACGTACCGAGTTGCCGGCTCTGATGCACAACCTTCAACGAAGGTACACCCATTCACGCATGTCTCCACACAGAAGATGCTCTAGCTGAGAATCGAACAGGACAACATCTTACTGTGAGGCAACAACGCTACCGCAGCACCACCACCACAGTAATCTTAGCTAGATATAGATATATATATACAGATATATTGTATCTATGTGTATACATTATTTATTCTTGTTCAAGCATATGCTGCTGTATGTTTGTTTTTGCCATTTGGCCTGAGTCACGACTGAAAATGGTCCATTGTTTAGGGCCAGTTCATTTATCATATGAAATAAATGCATACAGACACACACACATATATTTATATATAAATATATATATATATATATATATATATATATATATGGTTCTACCTGACATAATCGAAACCACACAACACCGACAACCACATCACCGACACCACATATTCGACAGTCCATAAACACGAAACCACACATAACCGACAGCGAAATAACCGACGGTACACAAACACGAAACCCCATACACTGCACACACCACAATAACAATTAAAAACAAAACACATCCCCATTCCACAAACCACACACACAACACAAGCACACCAAAATCCTTACAAGCCCACACTAAACCTTACCCTAACCCTAAGGTCCGTCACTATCGCACACTTACCTACCCGCTCCCTAACCCTAACTCACTTAACCCGCCCCTATCGCTCCCTAACCCTAACTCACTTAACCCACCCTATCGCTCCCTAACCCTAACTCACTTAACCCACCCCTATCGCTCCCTAACCCTAACTCACTTAACCCACCCCTATCGCTCCCTAACCCTAACTCACTTAACCCACCCCTATCCCCACAGACCGTCAATCTCCACACTTACCTGCCTCGCACCCTAACGTCCGTCACTACCGC